>NC_136493.1:142748963-142831463 GCF_053919585.1 Euprymna scolopes
AATAATAATGATAATAATGATAATAATGATAAAATTAGTACTAATAATGATAATAATAATGATAATAATAATAATAATAATAAAATTAGTACTAATAATGATAATAATAATGATAATAATAATAATAATGATAAAATTAGTACTAATAATGATAATAATAATGATAATAATGATAATAATAATAAAATTAGTACTAATAATGATAATAATAATGATAATAATGATAATAATAATAAAATTAGTACTAATAATGATAATAATAATGATAATAATGATAAAATTAGTACTAATAATGATAATAATAATGATAATAATAATAATAATAATAATAATAAAATTAGTACTAATAATGATAATAATAATGATAATAATGATAATAATAATAAAATTAGTACTAATAATGATAATAATAATGATAATAATAATAATAATAATAATAAAAGTAGTACTAATAATGATAATAATAATGATAATAATGATAATAATAATAAAATTAGTACTAATAATGATAATAATAATGATAATAATGATAATAATGATAATAATGATAAAATTAGTACTAATAATGATAATAATAATGATAATAATAATAATAATAATAAAATTAGTACTAATAATGATAATAATAATGATAATAATGATAATAATGATAATAATAAATGATAATAATAATGATAATAATAATAATAAAATTAGTACTAATAATGATAATAATAATAATGATAATAATAATGATAATAATGATAATAATGATAATAATAAATGATAATAATAATGATAATAATAATAATAAAATTAGTACTAATAATGATAATAATAATAATAATAATAATAATAATAATAATAATAATAATAGATGTGCCATGAATAACCAGTTAAAGCAAACGCAATGAATAGATATTTAAAGATATTCAGAACTTGAAACATAAAATCTTTGATCTGACTGACTAGATTGGACATTAAACAAATTAAAAAGGGTTGATATGCCCTAAAACAAAACAAACTCACAGAAGGCAATGTCCTTTCTAAAAGTTCTATTTGAAACATCTGACATTTTGAACCATCTTAGTCTGGCACAAGGTTATTCAATATTTTACACATCCATTCGTTCGTCAAATGATGAGGGGATTCCTTCTACGTTTTGACAATAACTTTATTGTCGTGCTGATGAAATGTGGGGGTCATAAGATTAGGGGTCACTTTTCTCTGATTGACACTGTAAAGGTTATCAGAGCTGCTTTCAAGGCATGTTATTTAAGATGAACAATATTGTCTCTCATATATGCGTGTCAAGATTTAGAAAGTGAGAGAGAGAGAGAGAGAGAGAGAGAGAGAGAGAGAGAGACAAAGCATCTGTGATGGCTGGCATCGGTCATCAGATAGTCTTGTGACAAGATAAAACGGCATGACAAAAGATAGATTAACTGAACTTAAAACAAATTGTATTAAGTACGAGCAAAAATGGGCGGACAAAAATAGAGGGGCCTAGTTTTGAAAGCCGATTTATCATAATTTTTTTGTAGGTTTCCGACAACTTTTTGATTGTATTTGAAAGATTAAAGACTAAACTTAATTTCCTAATATTAGTTTTCTGGGTCTATTTCAAAGATAATTAGTAAAGTCCTAAGATATTGAATTAAATTTAAAAAAAAACACCTTGTTTGTGCAAAAATAACTTAATTAGCCCTAAAAAAAAGGGGTGTCAGATTTCTTTTTTTCTCAGACGTGCATCCATACATTCCTATTCTGAACGTTTGTATCAATTTTTATCATTTTTTAATTTAATCAGTTTTTATGTTCCTGTTTTGAAATTAATTTTTTAATTATAGTTCGAGATTATATAAAAAATATGTTACGCCGAAAGTTTCACATTCTTGCGAGCAAGGAAATTATTAAAATCTTGCATATAAAAATTATGCGAAATCTGTAATAAAAAAAAGTAAAAATTCGTTTGTGATTATAATTTTTTTGTGCATGTGTGTGTGAAAATATTGAATAAATAATGCTTAACTCAATGGTAATATCGGTAGTTCGAGAAATTCATTTTTCTTCGAGTTATATCGAATTCATTAATACGGAGTTTAGGGTTTTTTTTCGTAATGTTCCTGTAAAAAAAATTTGTTTTATTGTTACAAATTACAATGCTTTATTTATATAAAAAAAAAAGCAAAAGTAAATTATTGCATTTTTTATTTACTACTGAAAAACATAATTTTAGTAAATGTATTTTTTGTTTAAACAAAATAATACATTTCCACTCAGATTTGAATAAAAATAATTAGTTCATTATATTCCACGGTCATTATTTGATGAATACTGAAAATTTCATTAAAATTGGTTAATTTCCTCATTTTTGGTGAATTTTTTAAGTAAAGGAAGGGGTCAAAATGTTTATACATTTTAAGCATCGGCATTCACTTTGCCCGTACCTAAATTTTATTAATGGAGCTAAATAAGGTGTATATATATATATATATATATATATATATATATATATATATATATATATATATATATATATAAAATGGGTTAAGAAATTCCAACGAGAGAAAGATGTAATAGAGTGGCCTTACATAAGAGCAACATCAAAATTGCAGATAACAGACAGCTCTATGTTTCAAAACACATACACACATGCAGTGGAAACAGCTTCAAAATAATACCAATCTTCCAAACAGACAATTATTTTTATTTACTTACACAGGAAAAAAACTTCATAACAAGATTCACTCCTGAACTAAACAGAGCCTAATATCAACACACAAAAACATGAAATGCAAGGCACACTCGCGTGCACATCCATATACATATACACACCCACACATCAATCAGAACCGACACATTAAAACACACACACGCGCACGCATACAACCACACACAGACATAACACCCCTATCTCTAATACTTGGCTAATTTTTTTTTCTTTTTTGCGATCGCACGGGCATTCACTTCCATTTTATTGAAACAAAAGTTGTAATGATTTATTTTTAATTATTTATTTGGGGAGGTGCTTTCCAGTGCTCAATGTCTTTCCAGTAATCAATATCCGGAGAATAGTTTTTTCTCTTTGTAGCCATTCTGCCGAAATATCTGGTGGAGAGAGTATCACGAACTTCTTTTTTTGTGTGGCGATTACATTTACATGTTTTTATCCGTTCTTTTATTTTTGGAATTGTTTTGGGGGTATCCATGTTGCCCATGATGAAAATGATTAGTATAGCAGGTGTGTTCCAAACAGAACTTCATGTCAACCCAAGCAACGCCGGGTACCCATGCTAGTATATATATATATATATATATGACCACGCTGCCCGGCATTGCCCGACAGTAAAATACACTTAAATATACTTTAATTTATGCAGATTTCGTATTTATTATTAAAGAGACAATTCTCTATTAATTATTACATTTTACCCAATATATAATAGTGGCCGCCCGCATAACCCAGTCGTAAAATATGCTTAAATATGATGTTTTCATATTTATTATTATAGAGTCTATTCTCTATCGATCATTATATTGCACCCAATATATAATAGTGATTTCAACAATAAAAAAATATGCCTTGGGTGCCATCAGCTAAAATCGAAATCAAAACTTATAGGTCGCCAGCTTTATTCGTTACCCTCTGAGTTACGTCTATACGCATGCAAAAATGTAAAAAAATAATATTGTTAAAGATATAAATGTATATTTGTGCATGCATAAAAATATCAAGTTCCATATTTTTAAATTTTGTCCTCTTAGCAGCAGTTTTTACCGGCTAAAAACCAAATTTGTTTCACGGGTTCAAATCTCCTATATGTCAAGTTTCAATGCGGTAGACCAAAAATTGAGAGAGGGGTTTGGTAGAAATCCCCTTTTACGCAGACAGATAAGGTTCTTTTATATATCCTTATACACATATAAAGTTGATTTCTTGTCGCACTGACATTGATATTAAAAACCTGTCTTTTCTATTTAAAAATGATTAAAACGAACTTTTTATATAGTCAGTCATGGATATGCGAGCTACTTTATAAACGTTTACTAATTGGCACATTCCTTTGAAAAACGAACGTTCATTAATTTATTATTAATTTTTTAGGGTTTCATATTGGATGATTGATTTCATTTAACTATTATGCTCAGTTCTACTTATGCATATTTTCTATATTGTGCATAATTGCGTAGCATTTAAAATGAAAAAAAAATTCAGCACAGGCACATGTAGATGTATATATATTCACTAGCAGGACTTGTTTCTTGGCGTTGCCTGGAGAGATATAAGACATGTTAAGCAAAAAATATTATTAAATACTCTTTTTGAATTGCTAGTACCCATGTACCAGAGTTGCGAATATTATTAAATACTCTTTTTGAATTGCTAGTACCCATGTATCAAAGTTGCTAATATTATTAAATACTCTTTTTGAATTACTAGTACCCATGTACCAGAGTTGCGAACAGATTCGGTAAGAAAAAACCCTCCAACAACAAAAAAAAAATTAAACTGTGATTATTTGGTGCATCATCGTATGTGCGTCACATAAAATAGTGACTAATAAACTGCTGAAAAAAAATTAAGTCGAAAGCTTATATATTAAAAAATTGAATACGAAAGAAATGACTGCTTTGTTAATTATATTTTTGAAAAATAAATGAAAATAAGTTCTCGACGGAATTCTTGTACCGTAATATCTGAATACAAATGAAAATATGCTTATCTGGCGTGATCAGACGTATGTATTTCCGAAAGGAATCTGTCCTTACCAGTGAAATTGTTTTGTAGTTTAGTCAACCAGAGTAGAACTGACTGGTCCGTTTTAATTCCCTGCGCATGCGCGGGAATAAAATTTTTATCAACCAATCAGAAAGCATCAATTCATATTAAACAATGAATATTCGTATTTCAAGTTATTCAATTTGTGACACATTGCCAAAGGAGGAAAGAAAAGGGTAATGAGTATCCATTTCTTTTTTCAAAATATTGTATAGAAGGTGACTAGGTATTAGGCTGTCAATTAAACGAGAAGTAAAAAAGTTTAGTCATCACATCGTTAGTCTTATTTATTTATTTATTTATTTATTTATTTTTACTTTATTTTAAAGAAACTATATGTGACTTTGCTTATGATAAATGAATTTATAACAAATAAATCTAGTTTTGTCTAGATTACCAATATATTAATAACTAGCAGGACCCGTTAACCGTCGTTTCCCGGTAAAAGCGTGCCTCCCCCCTCGCAAGAAAGTAAACTTTCACTGGCGATTAGTGCTGGTTTCGGGCGATACAGATACCTTTTGAATTTTAAAAAAAGGGCAATTAAGGGAATACGTATATCAGTTAATAAAAAATGTTAAAAAAAAACACTTTAACAAGAGTGGAAAACATTTAATTTCTAAAAAGGAAACACAAAAGAAGTGGATTGTCCTTAATCCGTGAAGTTTCGAAAGAAATGCGTAACTTCACTTCAGAATATTTATTTATTTATTTTTTTATCTATTTCATTTTTCATTTTTCATTTTTCATTTTCATATTTTCTTTATTTTGTATTTCATTTTTCATTTTCATGTTTTCTTTATTTTATTTGCTTTGCCTGTCTACAGAAACCGTTTTAATTTTTAATTTAATTTTATTTTTATTTTTTTTATTTATTTTTTTTTTAAATTTAATTTTATTTAATTTTTAATTTAATTTAATTTAATTTTTAATTTAATTTTATTTTTTTAATTTCATTTAATTTTATTTTTAATTTTATTTTATTTTATTCACAAATTGAAGTTATTTTTGAGTGGAATTTGAAACTAATTATAATTATATAAAAATATTACAAATATATATAAAAAGATATATATATGTTTATTAATAAACAGATTCATCGGACCTATATAATAACTTATTTACCGAACTCATTGTATAAACAAAGAAGAAACCAGGAAAATATGCCTACTTCGTACTGTTAGCTTGTGCCGTGGATTACTCAAAATACAGATTGGATCCCATTACCTCACTGTCACCAAAGACCTTCACTTTGGATTTTACCATGTAATTTGGATGTAAAATTCAATATCATTTTCATTAACTTCTCTTACTCTATGATATTTAAATGCTTAAAAAAAAACTTTTAACTGTGATTTTCTATGTTTTACTAGTTTTAGCAAATAAGGTGTAAACCATTATAATTATTTGTCATATTTTCTCCTCTGAAGAGATGGTAGACATCGAAATCCTCTATGATAAGGAGATATAATATTTCAAATGTATTCTTAGTCCTACATGTAATAATAAAAATGTTTGAATGTGAAATTTAACCATTTCACGTCATAAATTTTAAATTTATTGAATTACTAAAATTTGATTTATATATATATATATATATATATATATATATATATATATATATATATATATATATGTGTGTGTGTGTGTGTGTGTGTGTTATTGTTTTTTGTTTTTGCGATATGTTTTGAATGAATTCAATTATTTACGAAAGTGCATTTTTACCTAAATGCGAGTTGGGAATAATTTCCCCTTTAACCAATCTGGTACCCCCTGCATGGGGAGCGGTATATATATTGTTTTTTAAGATATAATTATCCACTGACAAGTGTTTCGTTGTCTACAACTCATCAGAGTGGCTTAGTCTAGCGAGATTCGAAATTGGAACCCCACGGTAATGAGCCTGACCTCCTTAACTGCTGGTCCATCTCGCCGACTGTCTCGATATATCGCGATTTTGTTTTTGTTTTTGCGATATGTTTTGAATCAATTCAATTATTTACGAAAGTATATATATATATATATATATATATATATATATATATATATATATATATATATATATAATGATAAACAATTATTTTTAATAGCTACAAACACTTGTATTTTATCCTTCCGGAATCATCAGCACAGGCATTTATGATTACCACTGGTCGTGGGATTCAAGCCCCGCAATAAAACCATCTGTTTCCATTAGCATGGAACAAATCACAAGACCATCGTCAAACACAGCGATATTCCAGGGAAAACATTTATAAAGACATAAACGTTATACAAGAACGGTCTACAATGATCGAACGACTAAAGTGTCGCGATCTCACAGGCAGGCCAAATGACCAACATTTACATTTCAGCAGTCGGTGCTCAACTGTTAAGAAACTTACTTCTTAAAAGGGCATATATGTGTGTGTGTGTGTGTGTGTGTGTGTGTGTGTGTGTGTGTGTGTGTGTGTGACATCACTTTGTACGGATTCAACGCCAACTATGGATTCATGTGAAACAATATCATGTATCTTTCGCTTTCAGTGCTCCAGAGAATTTTTTTATGCGCAATGCTACGTGATAAACACTAATTTAAGTGGAGCCATCGGGAATTCAAATGAAAACATTGTTGTTACTTCGTGTCCGCGAACATGGAATTGACTACGTGTGGAGCTATAAAAGATGTAATCAAACCAATTTTAATGATCATCGTCGTTGAGTTTTATTTACAGAAATTGCCAATGTTGTTGTTGTTGTTGTTGTTGTTGTTTTTCTTTTAGACGGTTAATTGCATTCTTTTTGAGTTCTTTTGGGGTTTTTTTTTTTTTTTTAATTAAATGAGTAGTCATCACAGATTAATTGTATTCTTTCGTATGAAAAACCGGTTTAACGTTACTGATAATAGTTGCTTCAATCGCGGTAGGTGGCTTTTCATTAGCAATTTAAACTTGTCCCATTGCATGATTTAGGAAATTTTCAGTTTAGTATCAAAATGAATGCCACGGTTTCCCTTTTTTCTTTTTTTTTTAGCTGCGGATGGGACATCCTAGGGATGGCAGACATTTACCCGTTATTTCATACATTCCAACCGAGATTTTAAAATTGTATGTATCTCTCTTGCACCTGGTTCACAAAGTAGAACCTATTAGATTGGAGACCCTTTTTTTGGATCCTATCCAAGAGGCAGAGACTAGTGGTAATTGCACCAGCTCAGAAGTGGAAAGAATATTCCATGCATGGACTAATGGTGGCTTTGTAGAGGATACTCTCAGATGTGAGCAGTTTTCTATAATTTTAGCGCATAGGGCAGAGCTAGCTGTAAAGTTCTTGGCGAAGAGTTGGCTTTGTCCGATGTTGACGAGATTTCCTCAGGTCCATTGATGATGGTTGGGATATAGCACATGCTTTTGTTCAGAACCCTGTTTGCTAATTTACCAAAACTGGTGGCAATCAAGCCACTGCTCAGCTTCTTTGGATTTGACGGACTGAGTATACAACTCTCTCGCATTCTTTATTACTCTTTTACAGTGGGTGCTGGCAGTCCTGAAAGCGACTTTAGTCTCAGTACATCTATTACGTTGGAAGCAATGGAAAAGGTGATTTCTATGCACAATAGATACATTCTTTTTAAACATGGAATGCAGAGGTAGATTTGATATAAATGTATGAAAGCTATCCCAGTCAGCCATAGAGTATCGATATACTGTACGATGGAGAAGTACGTCTGAGGACTTATTACATTTCATTTTTATCTTAACTGATATAACAGAGTAGTCAGAAGATCCCATTGGAGACAGAACGGAAGATGAACATAGCTCAGAGAGGAAAAAATCTAGGAGAAAAAAATCTAGGAGACTTGCATACTGACCGTCAGTGTCGGGCACACAGTGGGTTCGTGAACAATTTGAGTTAGGTCATAAGCAATTGAGAAATCATTACAGAACCTCTCTTATCATCTGTCTTTTTTGAGTGGGCTAACCATTCCACTGTGAACATTGAAGTCTCTACAGACGTGAATGTTAGCCAAATGGCGAGCAGACAGGATGTGATCAATTTTCTGAGGTATGCTCTTAAAGATAGTATCTCCGCTGTTGTAGGGACAATAGAGGGCAAATATAAATGCAGTGGTGTTACCAAGTGCAACCCAGAAGCACATATAGGGTAATTTGTCTTCTCTGAAGATGTCGCTACCACATGGAAAGCCATCTCTAATGTAAGCACATATTTCGTGCCCCTGGCGATCTTGGAAGTCAGATTTGGAAGTTAAGTTAGAGCATCCTTTAATTATGAACTCATCCAGGGAAATAGTCGGCCCGATGCCAGTTTTGCTTTGGAATGATAGGTCTGGTTTGTCTCCTGTAATTGGGTTTCAACCTCTGGAAGGTTGGAACCTAAACCCCTGATGTTGGAGAAGGACGTTAATCTGATGATGATGAATATCCCCGTTTCATTATTTTTGTCTCCTTTGATCGCTGACATTTATAACGTCCCCATACATAGACCCTCTCTGCCATTTTGAATGTCTCACCATGGAATGGTTGCTCAGTTTCAGTTTTTAATAATACTCGACATGATTTCATGGTTCAATTCTTCTATTGTTATTTTTTCTGGCTATTTTGTGCACCATGATATTTACTTGTCATTTAATTGTGCACAAACGACCTCCACACCCCACCCGTCTATAAGCACTTTTAAGACGCTCGCTTTATCTGAGATCGAGTCAGAGGAAAGAAAAAACACCAGAGTCTTTTACTTTTCCTTCATGCTTTTACTACTAGACGCAACTTCCTTTTCCCCTTTCCACTGCCCCTCAATATAAAATATCCGTTCTTGTCTCATTAGTGAAATAAAACCCACTGGTGTCTACTTGTTGTGAATTAGGTTATCATGTACAAAACTCATACGTCACGGTTATTGTCTTTTGATTCGCTAATAAGTCACTCCCTTATTTGTAAGTTACAGACATTATTGGAATTGGAAATATTATCGAGAATATAAAGTTGTGAGATTTTAAAAGTTAGACCTAAATAGCATTTAAGCTGACATGTCAATTTTTGATTCTGACTATCCTGCTTTCATGTTTTATTGACGTACCATTTTATTGTCAGCATAATGACATACCACAGAAGATTTGCCATCTTAGTTCTCATCCATCTCGATTGTCTTTCACTTGTTTCACACAACCTGTAATTCCACTATACTTATCCTGTACGCAGTGCTTACAAATACTAGAAAAAACTGATCTGCACCCAACTTCCTTTCTATAAACTGAGCAAGAGAATTTTCCTCTTTTTTTCATTTCTAACACTACAATTACTGATCATCACTTTGGCTTTGGTAACATTCACTCTCAAACGTTTAACTTTCTATAGCATTCCTCCTAGTTTCCAATTTAACAAATAGACATTCCATTGTTTCACAAACTATGGACAACACTTCTATGACACAAATAAAAAGCAACAGATGCAGTACAGAACTCTTGTGTACTGCATCTGTACTCTGTTAAATTGCACTCGACTAGTAATTATAAAATTAATCAAGTTTTGCACGATAACCACACTAACCTTAACCTTAACTATCAGTTCGTCCAAGGATGGAGTACTGTTGCCACATCTGGGCAGGAGCTGCTAGGAAGGACTTGTCCTGCCTTGATAGAGTTCAAAATAGACTTCGTAGCCTCATAGGAGATGTCCTTTTCTCTTCCCTGCAACCTCTATCTCACAGAAGAGATGTTGCGAGTTTGTCTTTGCTTTATCGTTATTTTCATGGCGAGTGCTTGGCTGAGCTCCAATCTATGCCCCCCTCGCCAAACTTTCACAAGAAGCACTCGTCTAGCTGAAAACACTATCAATAATTCCCCCACTCTTTATCTGTGCCTAAACCTAAACGTAGATTCCATGAACAAAGTTTCTTTCTTAGAACTGCACGTTTGCTGAACTGTCTTCCATTTTCCTGCTTTCCAACTGACTACAATATGGTTGTCTTCAAGAATAATGTAAACAAGTTCTTGATAAGCCGTTCCACTTAAGTTAACAAATTTACTGAATTTCCATTACTGACAATTACTATATTGTCCAATTGACTACTGTACACTCTTTAACCCTTATCCTCGAGTGATCCCTGGGCCTTGATAAGTGATGATGCTTATGTAAAAAAAAAGAGAAAAAAGGCGTTTGTTAACACTTTATTCCTTATACTAGTGGGATCCGTTGGATACCTGGTGTGTTACGTGGGGAAAAATTATTACCCTCCCTCTCAAAAAGTGTCTTTTATCCATCCCAACACAAACCCTAATTTCAAGGTGGAGATACAAAAAAACGACTCTAATACTAGAAACTGCATTATTTTATTTCATAACTCGTGGATTAAATGTCTATTCTAAACCTATTAATCATTAAAACAAAAGGTTAAGACAATTATGAATAAAATATACAAAACAACAAAAGATATTTCGTTCTTATTCTTGCAAACAGGAACATTGATTACTAAATGGGTCTAGATTATTCAGCTTGTGGGAGCCCCTATGGGAGAAGTCCAACAACAATGAATTTGCACAAAATTTCTTTATTATAAAAATCAGTGCAGACAAGGCGTGAAGCCACTGAATGAAAGGAACAAACAAGAAAGGAAGAAAGATTATAATAGCAAAGACAACAGAGGATCATTGAGCTTAGTCTTGAAAAGACCAAATTTAAAAGAAAGGAGAAACAGTGGGCAGGAAGAGAGTTCCACGAGTTTGCAGTTCTGGGAAAGAAGCTGCTGGAATAGGAAGTCCTATTATAATGAGGTATCAAAACAGCGAATTGATGAAGACCACTAGACCAATGAGTGAAATGAGCTGGAACAAAGGAAGCAGGGAATAGATAAGACGATTCTGAAGACCACATGCATTAAGAGTATTTATAGAAAAGTAACATGTGAGAGAGGTTGCAGAGAAGAAGATAGTCGAGCCAGTTAAATTACAGATGCTTTTCTGTATCATATCAAGAATTGTCAAATGGGACAGATTCACAAGCCCAAATATGACAAAAATACATGATCTGATAGCAGATTTGTAGAAATAGAGAACAACCTCATGTGTGAAAAAGTGTTCAGAACGATATAGAGAATCTACTTTACGAGAAACAGAAAGAACAATTGATCTAATATATGTACTCCAAAAAAGATTTGATGAGAAAGAAAAGATTTTTCCTGAAGAGCAAAGCCACCCATGAAAATCTCAGGAAGAAAAGGGACACGGCTACAATTGAAATAAACAAGCTAAGTCTTAACAAGATTAAATGAAACAAGCCATTTCATAGTACGTCCAAGGATGGAGTACTGCTGCCATATCTGGGCAGGAGCTGCTAAAAACAGCCTATCCTGCCTTGACAGAGTACAAAATAGACTTCGTAGCCTAGTGGGGGAATGCCCTTTTCTCTTCCGTGCAACCTCTCTCCCACAGAAGGCACGTTGCGAGCCTGTCTTTGTTCTATCGTTATTTCCATGGGAAGTGCTAGTCTGAGCTTCAATCTCTGGTCCACCCTCGCCAATCTTTCACGAAAAACACCCGTCTAGCTGAAACCACTGTCAGTAATTTTCCCCACTCTTTATCTGTGCCTAAATCAAAACGTAGATTCCATGAACAAAGCTTCTTTCTTAGAAGTGCATGCCTGTTGAACTCTCTTCCGTTTGCCTGTTTTTCTCCTGACTTCAACTTGGATGTCTTCAAGTCCAACATAAACAAATTCCTGATGAACCGCCCCTTTAAGTAAAATACTTTATCAGATCTTTATTACTAGCGATCACTACACTATTATTCCATTGATTACTGTACACGCAATAATCCTTATCCCCGAGTGGCTTCAGGGCTTTGATAAGTGGTGACTTCTTTGTAAAAAAAAAACAAAAAAAAAACTGAACCCAATTTAACTTCTAGATAAGCTGCATATTTCAACTGATCCAAGGGAGATGGGCAAGAATCAATACCAGAATAGAGAGTGGTATCATCAACATAAATGTTAATTTTCCGAACAATATTTTCTGGAAAATCATTGAAATAGAGAAGAAACAGATTTGTGCGTAGAATAAAGTTCTGATGAACACCAACATTGATAGAAAAGAGAATGAAGAGACATCATCCAAAGTTACTTGTAAGCTTTGATCAGAAAAAAAGACTTAATGATGCCAAGAACTTTATCACAAATACCATAGCCTCAAAGTTTATGGAGAAACCAGAATGCTGCACTCTATTGAACGCTTTTGAAATGTGGAGTGCAATGCCCCTACACTCTTTTGAATTATTCATAAACCGGCAGATCCGCTCTGTTATAATAAAAGAGAGGAGACTAACAGGACGGCACTTAGTTGGGTCAGATTAATCACCAGCATTTTTAAAGGTAGAGACAACAGAGGATTCTTTCCAAGAGGAAGGGAAACATGATTTGGATAAACAGAGATTGAATAATTTTGGAAGGATCGAAAAAAGTTCAGGAACACGACGTTTGAGAATGACAATAGGAATTGAATCAGGACTTAAAGCCTTGGACTAGTCAAGATAAGAAAGAATACTAGCAACCATCTTTCGAGTAATAATTACAGAATCAAGAGACTTGACAGTTTTCAAATGAAAATCAGGAAGAACAGCATTAGAATCATCATTAGAAGAATCGTCAGCAAAAAAAGATGGGCAAAAAGATTAGCATTAAAGATGAAATAAACTGAAGACCATTAAAAAAGAGGAGTATCAGACTTGCCATTATTAACCACATTATTATAGATTCTCCAAACCTTTTGAGATGAGATAGTCTCAAAGAATTTGAGAATAGCTAGATTTAACCTCAGAAATTCTCTCTTCTAGGCATTGGTAGATCTTCTATTACGTCGTGATGTACGGTACAATCACGTTGACACACCGGTTCTGGCCAGACCACCGAAGTTAAGCAACGTTGAGCCTGGCCAGTACCAGATGGGTGACTATTTGGGAAGGCTAGGCGCTGTATGTACCTTCTGGGAAGATTGGGCGTGAGGCCAGCACCCTTACTCTGTAACAAGAACTCCTCTCTACAAAAGCATCTACAAAGTTGTAGATGGCCTATGCTCCGCCAGGGCCTCAAGACTATGGGTGCACTGAAGATTCCCGATAGGATGAAACACTAGTGTCCGTAGGTATTTAATTATTATAGTAAATAATTATATATATATATATATATATATATATATATATATATATATATATATATATATATATATATATATATAATTATATATGTAGAGAGAGAGAGAGACAGACAGACAGAGGGCGTAATCTTTTGCTCATTGTGTCGTGAACGTATTTAAAATAGTTTTGCCAAATCAAAAATCAAAACAGCATTGTTAAAAAGAATACAAAATATGTCATATTTACAAGGAAATAAGTAAAAAGAAAGAAACGAAAAGCATTGAAAAAAAGAAGAAAACAAAAAGGAAGAAATGTTATGTATGTATCAAATAAAACAGCGCTCATTTAATTTGAAGCGAGGAAAGCACATCACGTGACTAAGCATGCGTGCATGGAATATGTAATGCCGTTTCGATATTTGCTCCATTTGTTTTTTTTAACATATACGCATTTAGATGAATTAGTTTTATATTATTTAAACATTCAGAAGTTAGATTCATTTGTTGAACAGAAGAGATTTTGTAAGCGGATCGAAGAACGCCGCCAGTTATAAAGAAACGATGACATGAGATCCAATCAAGTAGGTGTCAAGTAGATGGTCATTCTGTAGGCCTTGTTAGTTAAGAAAAAAAAGGTGCTTCTTCGTTATGAGAAGAAAATTTAAATATTGAATTTCAAGTAAAACTAAAGACATTTATTTGTCATGTCGAAATAATGAGCATATCCAAAAGTTACAAAAAACGATGAGGAAAAAATGATTAATAAAAACAGTTTTCGAAGACAAATTAGCGAAAATTGAGTTTTGCTTAATTGGCCTAAAATTTTCAGTTTTCAGAAAATAATTACCTCCCTTGTTACGATTTGAACTTTCCAGCTTTTTTTTTTTTTAGCAAAACTCTTTTTTTGCTAACATATCAAGGCCTGGAGGCCACTCGAGGATAAGTGTTAATGTGTTTACAGTAGTCATTGGGACAATAGCGTAGTAATCGTTTGTTATGATTAGATTTACAAGGATGGTTCAATAAGACTTACTTATGTTGGACTTAAAGATGACAATATTGTAGTCAGCTGGAAAGTAGACCAGCGGAACAGAGTTCCACAGGCGGGCAGTTCTAGGAAAGAAGCTTTATCCATGGAATCCACGTTTAGTTTTAGGCATTGATAAAGACTATGGGAAATTATTGATAGTGGTTTTAGCTAAACGAGTTTTTTTATGAAAAATCGGCGAGGAGGGACCAAAGATAGGAGTTCAGACGAGCACTTGCCGTGAAAATAATGATAGAGTAGAGACAAGCTCGTAATATCTCTTCTTTGGGAAAGAGGTTGCATTGAAGAGAAAAGAGCATCATCTACTAGATTACGAAGTCAGTTTTGAACTCTGTCAAAGCAAAATAGGGTGCTTCGGGCAGCGCTTGCTAAAATGTGTCAATAGTACGCCCATCCTAGGACGTACTTGACTCTCATATAAATAAAGGATTGCATCAGCAGTGAGAAATCTACTAGAGTGATAGAATGATCCAACCATTTTCCCAGCAACCTTGGCAACGGATTTGAGGTATGTGCTTCATTTCAGGTTAGAAGTGAAGACTTGATTCGGTTTTCCTCGTTCGTAGTCAGAACTGTTTACGTATCGATTACGTCATAACTGCAAATGTCTGAATGCTTAAAAAGCTCAACAAAATTTTCTCATTTTCAGATCTGGCAGAGAAAGACCAAGAAAAAAGTTACAAAAAAAAAATTAAATTAAAGTGAAGAGCGACTACAAAACTTTTTGTTTTCATTTATGAAACGAGTAGCCATTTTGCTTAAAGGATTTTTTTTTTTCAGGAAATAAGTCAAAGGAACATTATAGAAGAGTTAATGGGGAAGGAAAAGTAAAAAAAAAAAAAAAGAAAAAAAAGAGGGGTGTGGTCAGCTTAAGACATTATGAGACAAGAGAGAGTGTGAGGTCCCGGAGGAGTGGTGGTGGGGGAGGTGTGCTCGGTAGATGATTTGGCTTTATCGAACAGCAGTGAGCAAGTTTAGCCGAATGAAAGTGATGATAATGGCTACAACAATGCAAGCTCTTCTGATAAGAGATTATCTCCTCTCTCAGCCGAGCGGCTTGATCAGTTGATAACTGCAATGTCTTGATCTGCAGCCAACAATCAACACCTCCCAAACCTCCAACCATTTAGCGAACAGCTTTCACTTGCAGACTTTTAGCATTCATAATAATGTATTGTTCACTTCATATCTTCATTTCTTTAAAAAGTAGATGAATATAAATTCAGGTGAAAATAGATTTATTTCTTTATATATATATATATATATATATATATATATATATATATATATATATATATATATATATATATATATATATATAAGGTTATGAGGATATATGATATTTTATGGATTTTCAGTATCTATCTAGATAGTGTTTAATATGTGAGTAGAGCTAGATAGTAAATTATGAAAATATATTTATGGAAATGAAGACATTCAGAGGCTTTCACGTTTTATCCTCGGATGGAATCGTAAGCATTTTAACCTGACGATTCCCTATGGGGATGAAATGCGGAAGCCTCTATGTAGCTTAATTGCTATAAATATACTTTCATAGCTTGCTATATATATGTATATATATATATATATATATATATATATATATATATATATATATATAATATAAAGGTGTGTGTGTGTGTGTGTGTGTGTGTGGTCACGAATAGGCTCCTATATGGTTGACTATTTTAAAAAACTGATTACATATAGTGATAGAAGATGTATCGAGACATAGGAATGGGTATGTTTGATCTGTCAGAACGGTGGTTCATTAAAATTGTGGGGTCTGCGTTCGCACCTGTTCCACAAAGTATGGAAATAAAAAATTTAAAAGTTAAAAAAAAAAACGTTTACAAGTGTTTTCGATATAGATGTACATAATAATACTTTGATAAGTATGTTTTAACTTAAATAGGAACGGTATAATAAAATTGTGGGGTCTGCGTTCGCGCCTGGCCCCCATAGAATGGAAATAAGCACAAACTTTAATAAAGACTTTTCATATCTATCTGCGTAAGTATACTTTGATAATTATGTTTCAGTTTGAAGAAATATGGCATAATATAATTATGTGGTGTTCGTTCGCATCTGACCTCCATAGAATGGAAATATGTCACAAAGTTTAACAAGGTTTTTTAATATAGATCCACATAATATTGTGATAAGTGTTTCAGTGTTAACAGGTATGGTATAATAAATAATGGAGTTTATCTATTTTATTTTTACTTTCATCATATTTTGCGCTTTGGTTTTGATACCCCCTGATTCAACCCAAATTTACAACCCTTCCATTTCATAACCTATCGTACTTTCATAAATCAGAGTCCATTTTCTGTAGGCTGTTTGTGAACTCAGTCAACGACGGGTACTTTTGCTAATATATATAAGTGTTGTAGGCCCGTGCTATGAGTCACAAATGAAAGAAACCACAAGTAGTGTAAAGTGTATAAAATATAATATGTATTTATCATCAAGAATACAGGAGCCACTAAAGTGGTATGAGAGGAACGTGTTCATAGCATGTGGTTAAACATGGTATGAATGTCTCCATTTAGTCTCTGAAACCAGTGGTATTCATAGGACTGGTTGATTCCACTTAGTTCTCAAATGGAGGTGATTTATCTGCCACAACAATAAGTGAAATTGTGTGTGTGTTTGCCTGTGTGTATACATTCCCTACCTGTCAATTTTCAGTCTACATGCTCAAGATTTGACATAAGCGGTATTGAGATTTGGGAAAATCTTTTTAATAGGTTTTTGGTCAGAAATTTGTCTGGCAAGGGGTCAAAGTTCAACTCTACCAAACTCCTCTACCAATTTGGGAGTATAAACACTTGAAATTTTAAATGTAGGTTACTTGGACATGGATCAAACTTTTTAATTTGATTTGAGCCCAAAACAATAAATGTTAAGGGGTCAAAATTGGGTTCAAAGTTAAAAATATTTGACCTCTACGATCTCTGTCAAAATACTCAGCCAATTTTTGGTCTAAATATTTGAAATTTTACATAAAGTGTATTCAGACACGAGGCAACCTTTTTAGTCTGTTTTGGGGCGAAATTCTGACTACCAAGTAGTCAAATGACAAAAGATTTGACCTTTGCGGTCTCTAGCAAACTATTCAGCCAATTTTGGGTCTAAACATTTGACATTTTACATAAAGGGTATTCAGACATGCAGCAAGCTTTTTAATCAATTTTTGTGCGAGAATTTGGCTGCCAAAAGGTCAAAGTTGGAAGAGTTGATCATTGCAGACTGTATCAAACTCCTCCGCCAATTTTGGGTTTAAGCATTTGAAATTTTAGATGTAGGTTACCTGGAAATGAGTCAAACTTTTAATACATACGAACATAAAGTTATGAACAGTATATACGGCCTGAGCAAAGCCGGGCTGAACTGTTAGTATATATATATATATATATATATATATATATATATATATATATATATATATATATATATATAGTCTTGTTGCTTATTCCTTGCTAATGGAAACAGAGATGGCTTTGTTGTAGCGTTCCAATCCCACGACCGGTGGCAATCATAACTTCCTGCACTGATGATTTTGATACAGTTACCGATTACATGCTAAATTCCCGATTCCGATACAATTATTGATTCTGATTCCAATTCTTTATAAATATCTCAATGTTTAACGTAAATACACATGTTTAATGTATATATATTTTCACAAACATGAAAACACACTGCAAGGGATGATCTATAGATTTTAACTTTAATGGTAGCTTAAAATCAATATTTATTGATTTTATCATTAGTAACAGCAGTGAAAGATTGTGCTTGAACTAAAATAAAATAAAAACACAATTAAAAGAATCGTTTTTGGCATTGGAAAATAGTCAATTTTTTTTTTCGATTTCGATACCGATTCCAATACTCCCCAAAAGTTCTTATTTTTCTGATTCTCAATTCCGATTCTGCTTAATAGTTCCAAGACTAATATATATATATATATATATATATATATATATCGATATACTAGCATGGGTGCTCAGCGTTGCTCGGGTGTTTGGAGGTGTATGTTGATCAAAAAAAAAAAAGGTAAATTTTTTAAACTTTGACCCCTATTATGACCCCTTAACATTTATTGTTTTGGGCTCAAATTAAGTTATTAAGTTAGATCTATGTCCAAGGAACCTATATCTAAAATTTCAAGTGTTTAGACCCAAAATTGTCGGAGGAGTTTGGTAGAGTTCTCAAAGGTTAGATCGTTGAACTTTTACCCCTTAACGGCCAAATTTCTGGCCGAAAACCGATGACAAATATTTTCCCAAATCTCAGTACCCTGTATATCAAATTCCGTGTTTGTAGATTGAAAATTGACAGATTTATTGCGTAGGGAAATGTACACAGACACACACACAGACACGTTCACTTATATATATATATATGTTGTTTTGCTTTGGTTTTAGCGATACGTTTTGAATGAATTCAATTATTTATGAAAGTGCATTTTTACCTAAATGCGAGTTGGGAATAATTTTCCCTTTTAATCAATTTGATACCCCCACATGGGGAGCAGTATATATATTATTTTTTAAATGTCTCGCTAGATACAGCCACTCTGATGAGTCGTAGACGACGAAACACGTGTCAGTGGATAATTACATTTAAAAATAATATATATATATATATATATATATATATATATATATATATATTCTTTGATGTCATACAATTTTTTTAATCTGGCGGCAAAATCGATAAATTGGAAACCGCACAAACAATGTTTTCTGTCTGATACTTTCAGACATTTGATAAATTCACTTTTAAAATAACACCCATAAAAAAAAAATTGGATATACATATTCGAAGGTTTAAGAGGGTTTCGTACTCATAGTTCATTTAGACATGGTCTACATAGATATTTGACGTATTGAGGGTAATGTAGAGATCCAGGACGACCTATATTCTCCTCCCAGAGTGCTCATTTTATTTTTTTTTTTGTTATTTATGGAGAGCTGGTTTACCCCCACATTAAAATTGACCTTGTGTCACATTTTGCTTTTGTGGGGAAGCAAATAAATATTATTCTCTTCCCGGGAGAATTTGATATAGTATAAATTTCATCAAAATATGATATATTTGAAGCTTTAAAGGAGATTGGGCCCGAAAATAGATAAAAAGGGTACTAATTTGGGACCACTTTCAATATCCTTCCCATAAAACTTTATACATACGTTATAAATTTAATAAAAATAGGGTACATTTGATTTTAAGCTGCTTATACATCGCCGCCCCCTTACAGGTCTACTTAGATTCAGCAACACTTCAATTATTTTCCCCGGTAAATTTTACATACACTTTTAGATTTTATGTAGATTCTCTAACCTGTGAAGACATATAAACACACACACACACACAATACTTTTTAATAAATATTAGCAATTATTGTGTTTTATACTTACGCGGTCATCAGTGCAGGAAGTGATAATGACTCCCTCTTGTGAGATTCAGAACCCAGTCACAAAGTTACTCTTAACTTTAGAGGCTGGTGTTTTATCTCCAGGTTACCAGAAATGAACACAAGCATTTAGAGGAAATACCAAATCAGCAACTATGATAAGTAAACAGTCAGAGAGTATTCAACGAAAAGAAGTCAGAACATCCCACAAAAATAATTCATGTATACTTAACGTTTCTGTAGTCCATTCAGACGACCAGCACTTGGAGCACAACAATAGTAACCGATTGAAACGTGGATATCTAATATGCTAAGTTTTTTGTGTGTTTCAGTTAAAAATATATCTATCATATATCACCATTTATATCACCAGTTAAAGAAGCATTTTAATTCTCAGAATTTCAAAGAAGCTATATTAAAAAAAAGAAAACTTGATGTAGTTTCTATTCCATAATTTTTTTTCACCCATTTCTTTTGCTATAATTTTAATAGTATTATTTTTTCTCTTAATTCTTATCTTGATTTACTGTTGTGCGAGGTTTGAAACTGATAAACTAGCCCTTTTATTGTCTTTATTATTATTTCTTTTTAATTTCTTCATATTGAAAAAATAAGACAACTAGAAAACAAAAAGGAAAAAATATGTTTTTGTTTTCTCTTTTTTTTTTTAATCCTCTTACCATCATTAGGAGACTACGTGGTGTTTCGAAATGTATTTTTTAGGATTCGTTTTTTTTTTTTCCATTTCATTGAGGTTTTGATCTTTTTAAAGAAATAGTCTAGCGTTGCCTGACATGATCATTAGTTATTCATGCATAACTAACGGAAACATTTTCATGATTGTGTAGAGATATTAAAAAATATTTATTTAAATATATAAATAAAAGATATCTATCAATCAATGCAATGGGAATGAAATATTTACCCGATATAAGCAATTGTATTATTGAACCTAATATAAAATATTAATATTTATATATCAATATATTAATCCCAACCAAATAAAAAAGCTCAATACAAACACAATAGATAGTAGAGCTTGTCATAATGAAAAGAAATCAAGACTGTAAATTAAAATTTACAAGGAAATTTATTGTTCGACAGAATATTCTGAAATTTGAAAATTGTTTTTGGAGTATTCCGTCGAGCAGTAAATGTACTTGTAAATTTCAATTCACAGTCTTGATTTATTTCCCTTATATCTATCTATCTATCTATCTATCTAGGATTACATCTATATATATATATATATATATATATATATATATATAGATATATATATATATATATAGATAGATGTAATCCTAATCTATCTATCTATCTATCTCTATATATATATATAGATGTTATCCTGGCTTGAGGTAGTTGCCTGTCTAGCCGCACTGATGAGCTGTGAAACGGAAAAACAGTACTGTATGTGGATGACTATACTTTTTATTTCTTTTTTATTTTCATAAATATTAAAATGACGCTACACATTCGTGAACATTTTTGGTTAGCCAGCTACAACTAGCTAGAGAGTTTTTCAAGCGATATTGCTTCCATAAAGTTTTAAGAAGTATATATTGTCCTACTTCGGTATTGCGGACTCAGCTATTAACCTCATTAAGACTCCATTGGTTGTGTTACCCCTGAAAAATATTAACTTTGAATTAATGAATTATATATATATATATATATATATAATATTTTGTGTACAGAAAGTTGTTAGTTGAAACAGATCATTGGTACCGTCGGTTTCAAGCCCGATAATAAGGCCCGTTTAAGGTATCCTTATAAAGCTATCTTCAGCCAATATTCGTCTCAACTTCAAGACGAATATTGGCTGAAGAGAGCTTGATAAGGATACCTTAAACGGGCCTTATTATCGGGCTTGAAACCGACGGTATCAATGATCTGTCTCAACTAACAACTTTCTGGACACAAAATATAAATACGCTTTTACATTTTGGATTTTCCTTTTAATTGAGCACTCTGCTGGAATTCTTTTTCCAAAAAAAACTAATCATATATATATATATATATATATATATATATATATATATATATATATAATATAAAGCTGTGTATGTGTGTGTGTGTGTGGTCACGAATAGGCTCCTATATGGTTGACTATTTTAAAAAACTGATTACATATAACGATAGAAGCTGTATCGAGACACAGGAATGGGTATTTTTGATCTGGCAGAACAGTGGTTCATAAAAATTGTGGGGTCTGCGTTCGCGCCTGGTCCACAAAGTATGGAAATAAAAAATTTAAAAATTAAAAAAAAACGTTTACAAGTCTTTTTTATATAGATGTACATAATAATACTTTGATAAGTATGTTTTAACTTAAATAGAGATGGCATGATAAAATTGCGGGGTCTGCGTTCGCGCCCGGCCTCGATACAATGGAAATAGGCACAAACTTTAATAAAGACTTTTCATATCTATCTGCGTAAGTATACTTTGATAATTATGTTTCAGTTTGAAGAGATATGGTATAATAAAAGTATGGGGCGTTCGTTCGCACCTGACCTACACAGGATGTAAATATGTCACAAAGTTTAACAAAGTTTTTTAATATAGATCCACAGAATACTGTGATAAGTGTTTCAGTGTGAACAGGTATGGTATAATAAATTGTGGGGTTTATCTATTTTATTTTTACTTTCATCATATTTTGCTTTGGTTTTGATACTCCCAAATTCAACCCAAATTTACAACCCTTCCTTTTCATAACCTATTATACTTTCATAAATCAGAGTCCATTTTCTGTAGGCTGTTTTTGAACCCAGTCAACGACGGGTACTTTTGCTAGTATATATATATATATAATTCATCATGGATGAAAGCCAGTTCATTTGAACGGGCTTTCATCCAAGTTGAAATAAGTAAATTAAACAGACAAGTTGATTCTTACATGTATATACACACACACACACACACACACACACACACACACACACACACACACATATATATATATATATATATATATATATATATATATATATATATATGTTATAGAGTGTAATAGACAAAGTCTAAATAAGCAGTCTCAATAAAATATATTTAAAGGAACTGTGCTCTAAGTATTATATATATATATATATATATATATATATATATATATATATATATATATATATATATATATATATATATATGAAATAAAATGGAGGTGGAAGGACCTGGATACTCAACGTTTCGCCCGATGTATGCGGGCTTCTTCAAGAGGGATGGTCATTGACGAGAGAGTCGGAGGATTGGGGCTATATATAATGATGGGGGAGAGCAACGTGTTTTCCTTATGTAAATTAGATATCATATATACATATATATACATTTTATGAGAGAAAAAATAAAAAATAAATTAGAGTAAATTAGTGTAGTGGATTACGTCTAAAAGTTAAAATATTGTAGAGATTAAAAAAAAATTGTGTTTGGAAATATAGCGGTGATAGATTAAATAAATAAAATGACACGAGATTACGAAAGATTTTTTTTTAAATTAGAAATTATTGAATTGGGATAAAATAGCGTAGTAACTTAAAAGATGGTGTCTAAAAATAAGAATAGGAGGTGATAAAATGGAGTCTAAAAATAGATAATGATAAAATAAAATACAGTAAATAAGTAAAATAAAAATAATAAAATTAAGTGAAATTACGAATTTTTTTTTGATTTTTTTTATCGCGTTTAACCGGTGTCTAAGTTGTTCTCTTTAATAATTATTTCCGACAGAAAGGGAGCAACGTTGAAAAAACCTTTTCTTTGCTTAATTATATTGCTGGAATGGGAGATTATAGCTGACTCAATTAAACGTCGTGTGGATCTGTTATGTATGTGTTTTAGACACCATCTTTTAAGTTACTACGCTATTTTATCCCAATTCAATTATTTCTAATTTGAAAAAAAAAAAAAAATTCTTTCGTAATCTCGTGTCATTTTATTAATGTACTTCGGCGCAACGGTCTTAAATCGCGTACACCTCAAAAGACACCATTACTAAAAATATATCATGTTAATGCTCGTCTGGAGTTTGCAAGAGACTACTTATTTAAAACAGATGATTACTGGAAGAATGTGATCTGGTCCGATGAGACGAAAGTGGAACTTTTCGGCATTAACTCTGTACGTTGAATACGGAGAAGAGATGGCACAGCGCACGATCTCAAGAGCACCCTCCCCACTGTAAAGTTTGGTGGTGGAAATGTCATGCTCTGGGGATGCTTCTCTTCAAATGGTACTGGGCCACATTATAGATGTAAAGATGAATGCAGCCAAATATATGGAAATTCTTGAAAATAATCTCTTGCCTGCTTCCAATGCGTTAGGCATGCGACAGGGATGGATCTTTCAACGAGATGATCCCAAACATACTGCTAAAATAACCTCCGATTGGTTCGTACAGAACAAAATAGATGTTCTTAAGTGGCCGAGTCAGTCCCCAGACTTAAATCCTATAGAAAATCTATGGAGAGAGCTCAAAATCATGGTCCACCAGCGAGATCCATGTAATATTCAGGATTTAACAAAGTATGTGTTGAAGAGTGGGCCAAAATCTCGCCTGAACGATGTCACAAATTAGTTTCGTCATATAGAAAACGTCTCGAAGCTGTAATAGCCAATAAGGAGTTTTCAACTAAATATTAGATGAAATTGTGTTAGTGTGTCCAATACTTTTTTCCGGCTATTCTCGTTTAATTGCATTAAAAGATTCCAATTTCTAAAGTTATTTGTTATTGTTAAATTAGTAACTATTTCTTGTAAAATTTTCGCGTCATTCGCTGCATAAAGACTGTGTTAAATAAAGAATAATGGGATGTGTCCAACACTTATTTTCCCCACTGTATATAGTGTGAATGATATATTGCTTTGGTTAGATATGAAGATTAAACACCACTTATGAAACGCTATTACTATAATTGCATGCACACACACACACACACACACACACACACACATATATATATATATATATATATATATATATATATATATATATATATATATATATTTTGTGTACAGAAAGTTGTTAGTTGAGACAGGTCATTGGTACCGTCGGTTTCAAGCCCGATAATAAGGCCCGTTTAAGGTATCCTTATCGAGCTCTCTTCAGCCAACATTCGTCTCTAAACACACAAAATATAAGTACGCTCTTAAAACACAAAATATAAGTACGCTCTTAAAATTTGGATTTTCCTTTTAATTGAGCACTCTGCTGGAATTCTTTTTCCAAAAAAACTAATCATATATATATATATATATATATATATATATATATATATATATATATATTTGTTTACTGTTTTATGGGAAAGAATTCCAACAAAGTGCTCGATTACAAAGAAAAGATTCTCATTATAAGAGCTAAATTTAATGTCGATTAGGAACAAAATAGGACAAAATAAATTTAAACATATATTTACTAAAAAATATATTAAGTAAAAAAAAATGAAAATTTGATATTAAAATAACATATATACAAATAGAGACAGACAAGTTATAATTAAATATAAATGAACATCATTATAGATAATGTGTGCGGTCCTGATCTTTCCTCAAACAGAAAACAATATGGCTGACGAGAGCCTAACATTATTTACCATTAACTGGACCCCCTTATGTTAGGCTTGAAACCGACGGTACCAATGTTTTTCTAACCTTCTGTACAATTTTAAAATATATATATATATATATATATATATATATATATATATATATATATATATATATATATATGTATATATATATATATAATGCCAACAAAGAGAATATTTAAATTACTAGACTTTTTAGTCCATTAAAAAACAGGCTAAAGTTATAATCTATTGACTTAGAATCAGGCTATTTCGCCTGTTTTTAACGGAATAAATAGTCTAGTATTTTAAATGGTCTCTTTGCTGTCATTATATATATATATATATATATATATATATATATATATATATATATATATATATATATGCAATTATAGTAATAGTGTTTCATAAGTGGTGTTTAGTCTTCATATCTAACCAAAGCAAAATATCTTTCATCTTGTGTAGAATCTAAATTGTTAAATATATCGGACTTGGCTGACCATGTATGCTCAAGGACAGTTGCTGATTAAACTTTTCTCCGACCACTACTGGCTTGTTGTACGAAGACTTCATTTGGATTGTCGTGATGCCAAAAATCTTTTTACAATGAAGTGCAGACAAACCAGTTGGAAGACAGCCAAAGACCGCCAAAGTCAGATGTGAAACGGAGAGGCGAACCAGTTGTTGTGTAAATCACTTGAGTCATAATTGCACTCACACACATCAAAACAAAAAGTTGCATGAATTTTTCAAATGCATTAATAACAATTCAAAAAAAAAAAACTTTTTTTATTGGTTGAGAGTTAAATTCATTCTTTGGCCTGAGATTCTGATTGGTTAATAAATTAAATCCTATTATAATTTAGATTGGTTGTTAAATGGCATTAGATTCTGATTCTGATTGGTTGATGAATGATATTATATTATGATTCTGATTGGTTGATGAATGGTATTATATTATGATTCTGGTGGTATGATGAAAGATAATTTATCATTACTAATTGTATGAACTGTTGAAATCGTTCTTGATGATCAACATTTTTCTTTACCTCTTGATTGTTCTTAGTTTTTATATTTGAGATATATTTTATTTTTATTTTTTCTCTGTAAAAATTTTGCCGGATATCAAATGCGATTATAAATCTAGCAAACAAGATAAAAAAAATTTTTTTTAAATGCGAAAGATGCAGGATGTTCAGTTGCTTGAAAGCAACAAGTTTTAAGCTGTAATACACTTTGACACATTATAAGCAGTTTTGTTTTTAATTACATTGAGTTAGGTTTCTGATTTTTTAAGATGAGGATTAATAATTTGAATTATTTGGATTATTCGGACGACTGTTCTAATCTTGAGTTTTAGTCAACAAACGTTTCAGCTGTGGTAACCTTCGATTTTCTTCAAGGGCATCTGTAATCTTTCTTTAAAATTGGAAATCTGCATGGAATTCTGGATGGAACCCGTTATTTAATTCATGCTATTTCTCCGTCAGCCATGACCGGACAGAAGTCTTACATAATTTGCAATTGTATTCTTTGTATCACCCTCATTGAGGATTGAACCTTGAACCTCTAGAAGAATGTCACATACAACTTAATCTAACCTAGTATTTTATCCATTAGGCTACGGCTTATTGTGAACAATTCTAGCATAAATTGTGGCAGTTTTAGAACTGTTCTTGCTTTTAGATGTACAATTTTAATACATATCACTATAGATCTCTCTACATATTATACATATGGTTCCCAAAATTCATACTAGAATTATCCACAATGATCCATGGCATAACGGATAACGTATTTGGTAAAATAACTATGAAGAGGCAACACTGGCGATGTGACAGAGGCATGATCTTGGCAGACAATGTGGCCCTATGAGGTTATGAATTATTTTTACATGATGTCTAAGAGGAAGAGGCTAATGACTGGTACAATAACCCAGATATGTCAACAATACTTTGTGCATCCTCATATCCATGTTATTCTCATGTCGACGTAACTTCCGTAGTTACACATCTTTTATTATTTGATACTAATCGAATATTTTCATATGGCATAATCATGTGACACACTAAAGTTAAGCAATTTTGAGCCTGGTCAGTACTAAAATGGGTGACTATTTGGGAATTCCAGGCGCTGTATAAGCTCTCCGCTTATTTCAGCACTGTTTCCAGTTGTCTAACACTTCTCCTTGCTACTGGACTTAAGCAGTGTCGATTCAGGGGAGGTGTGGTTGGAGATTATGCAACCCTTGCCTCACAATTACGGGGGTATCTATTGTCTCTTGAGGCATCATCGATCGAATATGTATTGATGTAAAAAGATGCATCGATCGATGCCTCCGTTCAGTCTCAAAAGACAAAGGATACCCCTGCAGGGGCAGTTGCACATGTAATTGTGAGGCAAGGATCGTGCAATCCCACCAACACCTCTCCTGAATCGACACTGTTTGGATCCAGTGCCAAGGAGAAGACCAGGATGACTTGAAACAATGCCGAGATAAGCGGAGAGCACATACAGCACCTGGAAGTCCCAAATGGTCACCCATTTAGTACTGACCAGGCTCAACGTTGCTTAACTTCGGTGATCCAGCGGGAACCGGTGTGTCAACGTGATTATGCATAGATGCATAGTGTAAACTAAAATGATTATTTAGTTAGAAATTATTTCTGCAGCCTGTCCAAGAGGGAAGCCTACTACTATCATAAGCAGTGCAATTTGAGGAGATTTTTCTTTTTTACAAACTGGACATACTAATCTATTCTACTTACTACTTTACTCATAGCGGGAAAGCGGACATAGCAAGAATGATGCATTGATGAAATAATTCAGGGAACTTATGTCATTACTAACTTGCAGAGCATTACCAAAAACGTCTTTCAGGCATAAGTATAATGTATGGTAATAAAGTCTAGCCAGTAAGAATACGTGTTGCATGGAAAAGAAATAATCTGAGAATGATACGATGGATGTAATGTGAGTCTTAATGGCAGGCTTGTGTTAATAGATGTAGAATAGTTGAGGTAGCAGGGTCAGCCTATGGGGAAGGCCAAAAAAGAACTCTAAAGAAAGCATAGGAGCAAAATGAAAAGAATAGATTTGAGAGAAGATGTGTAAATAAAGACCTGGTCAGAGATAGGTATGTTTGGGAGTCAGTTTCTAAAAGCAGCAGCATTTAAAACAGATGTTGAACCGACGAAGATGATGAGGAGGAGGAAGGAGTAAAGAAGGGGGTGGAGAAGGACGAAAATGAGCAGCCATGAAACAACTCAGCTGGTTTTCACTGGCAACCACTTGATTACTACTCCGCAACAGCTATCATAAATACGTCGTTTCAACCATTGCTTTCTAACTGACTACCTATTCTTGTCATGTCCCAAATTGTGCCATAATGCTTTGTCACGTGGGACATTGAGAGCATGTGTATCTACTGTTCAATGCACTGGCGGTTATGAAAAAGAAAACATTAAAATACAAACCAGCAAACGCAGCTTTGTGTTGTTGGTGAAAATCTCTGCATTCTGAGGTTATCCTGTCCATGGGAACCACCTGCGTCATTATTCAACTGGGTCTGAAATGTTTTGAAGATAAAATATCTTTATTTCATAATTTTGACAGGTGCTAAATCGGAAGACAGTGTGAGTCACAAGTAGGCGTTATAGTGTTAAACCTTTCAATGGATCAAATCAGTTGAATATTACAAAAACATGTTTTCTTTTTAATCCCTGGAGTTTTGTTTAGAAACATGGAAAGTTGATATAAAGCAAACATTTCAGATTACACATAACAAATAACGTAATCAAGCAAATAGGTAGATGTGAGTGTGAATGTTACAGAAAATAACGTTAAAATCGTAAATTTTCCATGCAAGGTTATAATTAAACAGAGAGTGGAAAATTCCATCACAAATCAAGTTAGAGGTTAGAAGTCCGTGTTAGCAAGGTTTCCCAAACTTCAGGGCACTATGAAGCCTCTGAGCAGGGTAAAGGCTTTTCACAGAATACTAACAAGATAATTTCTAAAATAAACACGAAAAACATTAATTTGAAATTTTAACTTATACTTGTTCATTAGTTGTTCCTCTTCGTGATTTTGCTATATTTTCGTGTTTACAACCATTTCAAAAATTGTTGCATTTTTTGTTAATTTATTTTTTTTATTTTCTTTCTCATGAAACATTCCAATAATTCATGATGACAGATTTCATTAATTTAGGAGTTAACCTTACACACATATATAGTTAAAATTTAATGACATAACACAAAATTTAATGACATAACACAAAATTTGATGACACAACACAAAATTTAATGACATAACGCAAAATTTGATGACATAACACAAAATTTAATGACACAACACAAAATTTGATGATATAACACAAAATTTGATGACACAACACAAAATTTGATGACACAACACAAAATGTAATGCCATAACACAAAATTTGATGACATAACACAAAATTTAATGACACAACACAAAATTTGATGACATAACACAAAATTTGATGACACAACACAAAATGTAATGCCATAACACAAAATTTAATGACATAACACAAAATTTGATGACACAACACAAAATTTAATGACATAATACAAAATTTGATGACATAACAACAAAATTTAATGACATAACACAAAATTTAATGACATAACACAAACTTTGATGGCACAACACAAAATTTAATGACATAATACAAAATTTGATGACATAACAACAAAATTTAATGACATAACACAAAATTTGATGACATAACCCAAAATTTGATGTAGAGCCATTCTTTTCTTTTTTGAATCTTATTTTAAAAGTATTATACGATTTGCATTGTCTACCAAGCTCTAGCTTATGTCACATCGTCACAGAATTATATCTATGTATTTATATTTATAAATACTTCAATGGAATGTGCTCCAATGAACTTCGACATAAATGAAAATACCTCCGACCCATCCAACTAGCAGGAAAATACCACCCCTTCCATAGATGTCAGAACATTTTATATTTTAATAGGTTCTTCCCTTAAACCACTTGCCTTCGGGATTCTATTCCTGCTTCCTCTTTTCTGACAGTACCAACAGACAGAAACTTTAATGTAATATGAACAAACTTTTATTGAAAAAAATCAATTCAGGTAACTTAATTATGTAGCAGAGCTGACATCTATTCAATGTAGCGGCCTTCAGACTCAATTACTACCTTGATACAGATCTGGAACTATGAGTATGCCTTTTCCACAAACGCTGGTGGGGGTTAGCTCAATACTTGGCAAATGGCACCGGTCAGGCTGGCTTTGGTGTTGTTGAGGTCATGTTGGTGATGTTCTCAATGTATGACCAAACAAAGTAGTCTAGCAGGTTTAGGTCGGGGGAGGAGGAGCGGCCAGTGAGAGAAGGGTACAAAGTCATAGCACTCTTTCTGGACTTGTAGGCCAGCGCTGAGTCCTGCTGCCACATCCAGGATCTGCCAGCGGCCACCTGATTGCACCAGGGGATCACCACACTCTTCAGCACATCCAGGTGTTGGTGTTTACTTTCAAGCCGACTTCAAAGATGTGAGGTGGCATGATGTGATCCTCACTTGAAACCACACCAAAGAACATAACTGTATCTAGAAACTTCATTAAGCTGTGCCCTCAGGTGCTGAAGCATCCAGACTTGCATTTTGAGGGTGCTGGCAATGGTCCTGTTGTCATAACTTGGATTGGTAAAGAGCATGATTTGTACAGCAGTGCATCTCTGATCGCGCTTGTTGAACATTGTGTCACTTTCAGACATGATAGAAGGCTCCTATCGCTCATGTGATGTGTACACAACTAGCAAACTAGTAGATGGTCGGCAACACAAAAAGAAAACTGATTTTTATCAAACGGAAATGGAATCATTTCGTCTTTTCTAGGGAGACAATTTTATCATTCCACCCTGTACTCATTGACATCCTATAGCATTAAACAGGTAATTTAAATAGGCAGATTATAATAACAGTATTGATATATAGAACGTCTTTCTAAATCTGATCATTTTTGGCACACTATTCCCATAATAAATGAGGTAAGTAGGTAGTGATGTAGACAAACACCTATGTATGTAATGAGAACATTATTAATATATAGATAATCCTTCTTAATATAATCAATTTCCGCATATACTTCCAATAAATAAGATAAGTTCTGATCTAGACGAGTAGATAGGCAATGACAATATGTATTAATATGTATAAGGCATTTCTAAATATAATCTTTTTTTTTGGGCGTGTAATGCCCATGATAAATAAGGTACATAGATAGTGACATATGTATGTATGTATGTATGTATGTATGTATGTATGTATGTATGTATGTATGTATGTATGCATGTAAATAATTACAAGGATGTTAATATATATGCTATATCATATAAAATAGTCATCTTTCTTATATTCCTTTGAGTTTAATCGCCTTGGTATCAAAAAATTCATATTTAAACTATTCAGTTTGTTTCGGTAAATATTAATCCGTGTGCTTAAAAACAAAAAATTAATTTCAAATCTATTTCATCAATTTTCATTTTTAATCCAACATTTTAGTTTTTATTGCTAATATCGTAGAGGAATTCAGAGGAGCTATCTTCTCTTACAGTTATAAGTCCTCTTCCTGCAACCAATGATATCGTTAAGAAATATAATTAGTTATTATAATCGAACTTAACTGTAAATGTCATCCCTTTTCCCCCTTTTTGAGAAGTGATTTTCTACATTTGAACTGTATTTAGCCTAATTATACAATAGCATTTCAATAGCAGCGTTTATAATTTCTGTATTATGGTGCAGTGGTCAAATTAATAAGACGCCAACCTACTAAAACGCGATTCCAAGTTCAATTCCTGTCTGTAGATATATAATTTTTTTTAGCATTAATTCTTATTTTAAATTTCAATCGACTTTTTATTTTGATGGATTGAGAGGGGAAAAATAGTTGACTTTTACTTCTTTTTAAGTGGTCAAAAAATCCTTTTCTCATTTATTCATAATCTAAATAGCGCTTATTTGCAAGTGAAGGAATCTTATTTCAATCATGTAATGAAAGTAATAAAAAAATTCCATGGCAAGGGACAGCTAGTTTATCGGTGTAATCCCTTTTGGCATTGAACTCCCATAATAAATAATGTACATAGGTTGTAATGTAAGTAAATACGTAGGTCATCATTAGCATATTGTATGAATCCGAAGATTCTATTGTTTGCATTGGTTTCGCCGATATTTTTTAGTCAAATTTCTTTCTAGAAAGACATCCGATATTTATGGAAGGGATCGCATGAAAATTGCCAACATCCTAAGTGAAAGTGATTTTTTATAGAATGAACTGGATTCGAACTTGGAACAACCAGGTTGTCAGTCCTTGTCGTTAACCATTTGACCACCGTCACTTCCAATATGTAGAAAATACATATAGAAATAATATTAATATCATATATAAATGATCTTACGTAAATTTTGTTCATAATAAGTAAAGTCGTTAGTTACTAAAGAAAACGTGATGTTTAAAATATAAGCGTTTAATAATTATAGTTGTTTGTGTTGAGATCATCCATTGATTAAACAATTTAGGTTTTGTTATCTTGAATTTTTTTTCTTTGCAAAATTTTGCTGAGTTCAATTTCTATCTTTGAGAATATATTTTGCAAAATCTTAGACACATGTGCTAAATCGTTCTTCTTCTTCTTCTTCTTCTTCTTCTTCTTCTTCTTCAACATCATCATTTAATGTCATTTTTCCTTTGTTCAGGGGAGGAGATCAAACATTTTTTGATATTACACAACCTCATTTTCCACTCCTCATAAATCTCATTCTATGCGATCTTGTCCAATAACTTGCTTCCAAGTTTTCCTTGTCCGGCCAATCTTCCTGCGAGTTAAAACATTGATGCTTCTGTAACAGTTTTTCAAAGAAGATGAATGCTTCACATGACCATATCAGAGCATTCATTTTTAGGATAACCTCCATTTTGAGCAAGTGTAGTACTTTCAGCAAATCCTCTGATGTGTTGGGTTCATTCAGATTTCACAGTGCAGATCCAGCTGATCATGGATCCGTCATTGCACTGTAGATGGACAAGGGAGAAGTGAGTGAGATCCAACACTACCATATATAATGGAACTTCTAACATAGCTGTTATACGATTTACCCTGGATGTGGAGCGAGGCATCACTGTAGGATTAATTTTGGTTATTAAAGAAGATACGAGTATTAATTTACATTTTATTTTTGTGACAAGGGTGTCGTCACTATGAGATAATTAGGTTGGATTAATTGATGAAATGATTAATTCACAGAAAAACATCTGCCAAATATTGTTTTTGGATCAAGTTGATTTGAAGGGTCATATCTTATATCGGCTGATCAGTGATGTTTTTGAATAAATCGTAGGGCCACTAGTGATGTCAGACGTCCACGTTTAGTTTGGTTGACGGTTGATTTTCAAACTTAAACAGTCATCCTTCAACTGATAGTCAAGAGTCGATAGGATGATGATGGGGGGAGGGGGCGACTCAGGGCTACACTCACAGCAAGATTTACATCACAACTGTTGTTTGATAACTTTTTTTTAATTATTTACAAATTCTTGATTTGATTAAGTGAATATATTCAGCATTGACATCAATTTTCTTTCTTTTCAGTCTTGAATAAAAAAAAAAACGTTTACAAGGTTTTTGATATAAATGTACGTAAGAATACTTTGATAAATATGTTTCAACTTAAATAGGAATGGTATAATAAAATTGTGGGGTCTGCATTCGCGCCTGTACTCCATGGAAATATGTCACAAACTTTAACAAAGACTTTTCATATCTATTTACGTAAGTATACTTTGATAATTATGTTTCAGTTTGAAGAAATATGGTTTTATAAAATTATGGAGTATTCGTTCGCGCATGACCTCCATAGGATGTAAATATGTCACAAAGTTTAACAAGGTTTTTTAAAAGGGGTGAGGATCCACAATAATACCTTAACTTTAATCTTAATTCACCTTAGCTTTTATTTATGTTTTTGAGTTGAATCATATTGTGTCGAATAAATTCACGTTCTTATTAAAGTGAAATCCCCCCCCTAAAAAAGTTGGAACTTTAGACAATTGTCGACACAAATTTTGCATAACTCTGTTTTTTTTCCTTCTCCACTTGCACGTGGCACTCTTTCGAAAATAGATAAATAGGTAAATAATAAAAAATAAGAAAGTTACTTGTTATTGTGTCAAAAGAAGGAAAAAATCCTGCTCACGTGATTACGTGTCTTTTTAAAAACATTTACATAACCTTTTTATTTTTATTTATATATCTGTTTAAGCTTTATTTTTGTCAGCCAACTAGAAGGAATTCAGTTGATTACAACTCTTTCTGCGTGTTCTTTACATTACAATAGTACAACCCTGAATCTGACGGCGCAATATTTCACCGTTCAATACTACTACTGCTTGAAAAGGGCACCATTTTCTTCTTATTCCTATTTATATCGATTCTTTGGTTTAAAAATCTAAAGTAATTACGTGTTTACTTTTGTAATATCCCATTTTGCTGTTTCGGATTATTTTACTAAAGTAAGTAAAGCTTCATTATTTTTCAAAACTGTTTTGCAGCCCCTTCCTTTTCATAACCTATCATACTTTCATCAATCACAGTCCATTTTCTGCAGGCTGTTTTTGAACTCAGTCAACGACGGGTACTTCTGATAGTATATATAACTTTGTAAATTTGAATTTACAACAAATTTATTATTGGACAAGGAATACAAGTTTAAAACTTTAAAAATTTCCTTATTCCACGGACTTTCAAAGAATGGCGCTTTTCCTCAGAGGAAAGTAGTTAGCAAAATGATATTTATTAGCAGGCTATAAATTTTGCACGTAAATTGAAAACAACAATTTATGAAAGAAGTCATATTTATATGAAAGTTAGTCATAATACAGAAATTCCTTTGGAATATCCTTTTAACCTACACATTTATATAAATACCATTTTGCTAACTCCTTTCCTCTGAGGATAAGTGTCATTCTTTGAAACTCCATGGAATAAGGACAATTTTTAAGTTTTCAACTTGTATTCCTTGTCGAATAATAAATGTGTTAAATTCAATTTCTTATATTAATGCACTATTTAGAATACTGGGTTTTTTCATCTGACTGGGATTGTCCTATAAATTTTAGTATAAATATTTGATTACAGAATTATTCAATTTGTGAACTGGGCAAAATTATTTTTAATATATATATATATATATATATCAATATATATCAATATATATCAATATATATCAATATATATATATATATATATATATTATTTTTTAAAACAGTAATCTACGGACACGTGTGTTTCGGAGCCCTACTCCTCTTCAACGTAGCTTGACTGTTGTTAGGATTCGAACCCCGGACCTTATATATTTCAGTTCAGTGTTCTAATCCATTACGCTATGATGCCATAGACAATTTACTGTTTAGTTTTTATTGTTTTCCTGTTTACGTAGTTTTTGTTGTTGATTTTTTAAACGATATTAAGATTAACGTCTCCACCTCAGTGATCCGGTGTTTTTCTTAGAAAGTCGCCCATTTTTTATTTGGACATATTTTTTATTTATTTATTTATTAATTTTAAAAATAGTAATCTACGGACACATTTTCACTATATATATATATATATATATATATATATATATATATATATAGTGAAAATATGTCATTATAGTATATACAATGTAATTAACAACAATAGTTAGTTTCAATGTCATTTACGAGGAAAAAGAAATCAAGAATTCTAAACAATGTTTCGGCCGATGTAACCCCCGTTCTTCTTCAGATGCGCCCTTATGCTGAATTTGGGAATTTGTATAGAATTGTTTCAAATTTGTTTTTAGATGAAAGTTGATAATTCGCATTATTCATATTATTTGGGCGACTTTTTATATCTTGAATGTAATTCTCACAACGTTTCGACCAATGTAACCTCCAACCATCTTCAAGTGCTTCTCTGGAATTTTTATCTCAAACTTTTGTTCCATTAACAATAACTGGTTAGAAGTTTTAAGTAATTCCTAATTATATTTTTAGTATCACCTGAGGATGGAACTTTCGACATTTACACAATCATATGCAAACTACTGAGCTTTTAGCATAAGTTAGTGTACACTGGACGACGTGAATTTAGCTATATGCTAGCTGTTCGTGTCCCGGCGTTGCACGGGAAAGGAGATTAATTGAATAGTTTATCCTATTTAAAAGACCATCACTTAGAACTGATTATTACTTAGAACTTCCGTTGCGCCACAGTTCTATTTAAGGTTACATCAGCCAACACTTTGTGAGAATAACACCCAAAATAGGAACAGTAGTCCGAATAACCAAAATTATCAATCCTCATCTCAAAGATTCCGAATTTTTATTCTTCTTATTCTTCTTATTATTTGATGAATTCATATATTTGAAATACACCTACCTTTCCCCACCGCTACAACCTTTGTCAAGAGAAAACTATTCATTCACGTAATATTCTAATGTTTTTAGCTGCTGGCAATTGATTCAAAGACCTTCAGTCTGTTATTTCTGTGTGGTACTTGGTTAAAGAAAAGCTCTTGGAATGTATTGCAAAACTTTCAGGGTTGGGTGGGGGCTAGAATTTACTTTGGAATGGGGCTGGTGGTTGTGGAAGAGCATTGTGCATGTGTGTAGAGTTGACTGAGGTCATTGAAGCTGACATTCAGTGTTATGAGTTTTCCCTTTCGCCCCTGGTCATAATATACAGATGAAATCTTCTATGTCTGTCACTTGGTGTTTGCATTGTATTGACAGAAACAACGTCAGTTACTATGCCAACAGTTCTGTCACGGCTTGACACAACCATATGCAATTACTGAGCTTTTAGCATGAGTTAGTCTACACTGGACGACGTGAATTTATCTATATGCTAGCTGCTCGTGCCCCGGCGTTGCACGGGAAAGGAGATTAATTGAATAGATCTCATGATGCTATAGTTTATCCTGTTTAAAATCGTTAGCTAAATAAGAACATTATTATTTTAGCAAATTCTGTAAAATACGGAGTTACTGTTATGCATCTATAGTTACAGATGGAAAAGGAGTGTATTTGTATATATTAGTGATGGGACGATTTCGATATTTTTCCCGATTCCGATATAATTACTCTTAAAAATTTCTGATTCCGATACGATTACCGATTCCGATTCTTTTAAAATATTTCAATATTAGGCTTTAAATTTTTTGGGGGGTTAGGGTGTCGAATTACCATAAATACCTGTGTAATATGTGTATATATATTTTGGAAACGTAAAAATAAACTTGTGAGTAGAGGAAGCTATAGATATCAGTCTTACTGGTAGATTTTTGAGAAAAACGTATGCCACCTGCTTCACTTATCTAGAAGATGACATACTTGCTGGAGTTAAGCGAGTTGTTACAAGCTGGTTGGTTGGTTGGTTGGTTGTTTTTGTTTTACGGCATATCAACCCTTTTCAGGTTATTTAATGCCGAATCCAAAGATTTTGAAGAAAAAAATTTTAATAGAATATATTTGTTGTTTTCAAGTCGGTTTCTATTTAACCCATAGTTGGAACCCTAACAGGTACTACCACTCTGGGTCAGAGTGGACCTGGGAGCAATGGCAATTAAAGGGTGGCTCCACACCCCCGAAAGCCCACAAGCTGGGCCCTTACCATTAGATATAGTTTAAGGTTATATCCAGGACCCCCATTGAGGGACTTTTACCCTCTGCAGGAGGGCAGTCGGTGTATTCTAATGCCACACCGACAGGGCCTGTTACAAGCTGGACTGTAATTTTGATGACGTGTACTTCCTGTTTATGCTATATAAAAATAGTGAGTTGACGTGCATCTTTCTCTTTCTTTCTCAACAATGTATGGCAAAAATACACAATATTGTGCAAAAGCCAAACATGGTGGAATTAAGTCTCATTGCGGCCAGAATTTTGTGAGGCTCAGAACTATTTGGTGTCGGAAAACTGACATAATAATTTAACAAATCGTGGAAGAGTGTTGGAGTTAGCGAGATGTTGGAAGTTATCTCCCTTAGACTGTAATTTTTAATGATCTGTTTATGTTATATATAAACAGTGAGTTGACGTGTATCTTTCTCTCTTTCTTTCTCAACATGTAAATAAAAGCTGAGCACACGTTCCTTGCGTGTATGTATGTCTATGTTATTGAAAAGGCCTTTCCAACGTCTTTCATTTTTTCATCTTTGCTCGTCAACTTCCACAAAATTTATTCAAGGGATGTAATTACTTAATTAATTGACTTTATTGACGTTATAATTATCCAACAAAACTCACGTTGGCATACCGAAGTTAAAAGATTTAAAGCCTGCCCAATATAAAATGGGTAACTATTTGGGAATATCAGGCATTGCATAGACGACACCCATTTGCACACAGAGGAGAAAAGAAAACAATGTCATCATCTCTCCCCACCAGAATATATATGTCACTGGAGTCCGCTTGTGAATTGAATTCCATAGAAATTTTCTCTCCTTCAAAAGACGTCAGTTAACCCAACCAGATACCAGGTGCCAGTTAGCTTGTATCTTTTGAATGATAGTCACGTGATTCGCAGAAATGAGTTACGAAGACGCATGCGCAGTGATTGATAGTCAGATAACAGATACCGAGCTCGGATTAATATCCATTTTTTCGGAAGCTTTTCAGCAAGCGTATAAGATGCACACAGGGTGGATGGGGGAATGGATAGACACCCTGCGCGAGAATTACACAAGATGAAAGGATTGCACAACATCTCCGAAACCTCTTCCACCATTTTGAATAAATTGATTGTTCATTTTTCATTTCTAACCGAGAAGGTTTCTGATGAAATTAACAAACAAAAATAAAAACATGTCTATGAAGCTTTTAGATGACGAGTGATAATTTGGATTATTTGTACTACTATTCTAATCTTGGTTGTTAGTTTCGCATAAGCCAATGGCACAACATGTAAATGTACCTGGTATAATCACATTGACACACCTAGCATGCTGGAAGTGTTGCAGTGGAGTTTTGAGGAGAATTACTAAATGGACAAGACGTGTGAAATGTAACCCTAAAAATAGATAGCAATAAGTCTCTTTCTCTCCCATCTCTATCTATCTATCTATCTATCTATCTATCTATATATATATATATATATATATATATATATATATATATATATATATATATATATATATATAGATATATCATTACAAAATAAATTAAAATCTAATATATAAAAGGCTATATATCTGTCTGTCTCCATATTTTCAAACTCCATCTCTTCCGAAACTAAAAATTGCAGAGTGGCGCTAGGGGCCTCAAATGATTGGATTTTTATGGCCTGTTCTTTTATGGGTCTTTAGCCGGTGAAAATAGTTTTTAAAGGGTCAAAATATGTAAAAATTGAAAAAAATTGTTATACATTTTGTATGTTCATCTTAGTTTATTTTTATTCATTGGTATAGTGGTAACGTCACCAGCTTTGAATGCTACAGTTTTGCTTTCGGTTTCGATTCTAGCTTATGGCACCCAAATACTTTTTCTTTTACTTTTGAAATCACGACTCTATAATAATATATTTGAAATCTGGACAAATTAAAATATCACATTTGAGTTCTAAGTAATTAAAAAACATTTTTTATTTGTCATCGCCCATAGTAAGGATTGAATCTTCAATCTCCAGTGGATAGTAACCTTGTAGACTCAAGCAAGTTTACATTTGTTCTAATTCATAGCGCCACTCTTGAGGGAGCTCGATTTTCTCTACATTAAAAGCTGACTTTGTATTTAACTTTGCCCTCGTGGGGAGATAAATAAATAGGGACGTATCCAAACCAGCATAAACAATGACCGTCTGAAAGAATTCTTCATCTCTTCAAGTCTATATTTATATCGACATTCTTTCTCTCCCCCCCCCCCCCGCGACAAAAAGTTTGCTCTGTTAAGAGTGATTAATTCGGTGAGAAAATAGTATTTCAAGCTTCACTGAAAACGAAAAATAAACAACAAAAAAAATAAAACAATGGTCAGCAGAGATATGCATCTCGATACTAACCAGCAGCGATGGAAGAAGTGTTTTACCAACCATAAAAAAATATCCGAAATTGCACCGTCTTATCTGCTAGATCTGTCTGAGACACAATATTAGATCGACAGTTGCTTTAGCTTGGTCAGAAATGGAAGTGTGTTACCAATAACCTTGAGTCAGGAGAGCACCATTAGATCTTTTAATAATAACTCATGCAGGCAGTTTTTTAGCTATAAAAACTAGATAAAATATTCCTGGCAATGTTGTTGCAGTGACCTTTGTTTTTGTACAGATAGATCATTGGCAAATTCTTAACCTATTCGGCACATAATTTATCTATCTATCTATCTATCTATCTATCTATCTATCTATCTATCTATCTATATATATATATATATATATATATATATATATATATATATATATATATATATATATATATATATATATATATAATAAAAATTACAATTAAATTTACCAAAATGATCCAAGATGGTAAAATTAAAGTATATTATAAATATTAAATAATTAATATTTATAAAGTTATCTCAGCCAGATGTAAAAGCTCGATAAAACCAAATAGGAAATAGAGCTTATAATACGAGCAAACAGTTAATAAAATATGTTAAAAAACACTTTGAAATGAGTTAAAAACATATTTAATCAGAAAAGGAAACACTAGATAAGTGGATAGTCCTTAATCCGCGGAGTTTCGAAGAAATACTTTCCTTCTCATCAGAGGGTAGGAATTAGCAAAATGCAGGATCGGATTTTGCATGCAAAAGTATTTGATGAAACAACAAGTAAGTCAAAGATCTTACTTGAAAACAAAATAAGTGAAGCAGAGGGAATATGGTGAAGAAAAAGGTGATTACACATGAATGGATAGTCTGGTGGAAGATAAATAATCCAGTGACGGTAAAATCCAAATGTATAACTTCAAGAAAGTTAAAAGAATTTCCATTTGCACAAGTAAAATCCAAGGAAATCCCGTCACAGCTGTAATGAGAAATCCCGGGTGGTGGGAGAATGAGGAAATGTTGTTATGAAAAAGTGAATTCATGTTATTCTTTGTCTGGTATCCTTTGCGACGTAGACTGCTACGTGTTAGGTCTACGCGTGTAAGCATATGGGTAAAGTTATATATATATATATATATACGCAACTCTTTCAATGATTACGAAGCGCGTATATTTACACATACATACATTATAAACATTGATGGGTATATAACAGAAAATAGCTGTAGAACCTCTTTTTTGTCAGGAATTATCAGAATATAGAGGTTTGCTTTTTGTTTGTTTGTTTGCTTGTTTGTTTGTTTTTTTTCTTTTAAATATTCACCTTGGGATAGATAGTAAGGAAGCTCGACTGAACTTATTATTGTCGCTAAGATCAAGTGTAGTATCTGTTCTGGTACTACACTTGACCTGTTCTGTCCTAAGTTGGTGAAGGAGAAATCTATTTAGACTGAGGCAATTTTTACTTTTGTTGCAATCCAAAATGCTCCTATTTGAAGAGCTGAGTTTTCCCTACCATTAAAACCCGAGCTTGTGCCTAACTATGTCCTCGTGGAGAGGCAAGAAAGAAATATTATGTTCTTTAAGATTATGTTGTTTGCACAAGAACTAATGTTGTGAATGCGTAATTATCGGTGTCCGGCGTTGCCCGGGTGTTTGGAGGTGTATGTTGAGCAAAAAATACAAAAGTGGTTGAAGGAAAGCAGGCTCGAACCCGTACCGTGAAGGAGGAAAAGAACGGGGGGAAAAACGTGACATCTTTGCGGTTACGACCACCGTCAACCCGGAAGTGACGTAGGTTTAAATTAAGGCTAAACAATCGAAAAGAGGGGATGACTTTCGAAAATATCGGCGAAAAAAGCGACCCCTCCTTGTAGAAAAGTGCCCAGTTGAGGGTGAAGAAATTGATGTTTTTAGCCAATTTTTCGGTATTTGTCGTCTGAAGGGTCGAGCTTCAAAACGATACTAATCTCGTGAAAATCTGTCGCCTCTGTCGAATGTTTTAGGCAGACATGCAAACATACATACATATATTTATATATTCGTAGCTCAAATCTTCGACCCAAACCGATTAAAATATCTCTGAATACCCTTTATGTAAAATTTCAAATGTTTAGACCAGAAATTGTCTGAGTAATTTGGTAGATACTGCAGAGGTGAATTTTTTTTTTAACTTTGACCCCTATTATGACCCTTTAACATTTATTGTTTTCAGCTCAAATCAAGTTATTAAGTTAGACCCATGTCCAAGGAACCTATATCTAAAATGTCAAGTGTTTAGATCCAAAATTGTCGGAGGAGTTTGGTAGAGTTCTCAAAGGTCAAATCGTTGAACTTTGACCCTTTAACAGCCACATTTCTGGCCGAAACTGGATCACATAGATTTCCCCAAATCTCAATACCCTGTATATCAAATTTCGAGTCTGTAGACTAAAAGTTGACAGAGTTATTGCGTAGAGAAATGTACACAGACAGACAGACAGACACACAGACACTTTCACTTTTATAGATATATAGATAATAATCTTTTCCACTTCCTCCTCATCTATCAAAAAATAATAGCATATCAAACTTTCTAATGTATCATTTTATGTATTTACTTAGCAGGATAAGACGTGATATTTGAGTGATGTGATATACAGTGTCATTCTAAACACGTTCTTGTAAGAGGTCAACAGTAGTGGGCTGCTTAATTTACATATGATCACAATTGCTAAACCCAATCGACTAACAAAATAACATAAATAAAAACACCAAAATAAGTATAAACAACACCAACAAAACATAAACAAAATAACATAAATAAAAACAACAAAATAATATCAACAAAAACAACAAAGCAGCATAAACAAAAATAATAAAATGACATAAATAAAGACACAAAAATATTAAAAAAACTACAAAATAATATAAACATAAACAACAGAATAATATAATGAAAAACAATAAGATAACACAAATAAAACAAAGTAATATAAACAATATAGCAAAATAACATGCATAAAAACAACAAAATAAAATAAATAAAAACAGCAACATAACAAAATAACATAAAACAGCAAAATAACTTAAAAACAATAAAATAATAAAGCAGAAAAATAACTTAAAAACAATAAAATAAAATAAATAAAACAGCAAAATAACTTAAAAACAATAAAATAAAATAAATAAAACAGCAAAATAACTTAAAAACAGCAAAATAACAAACCAAAGCACCAAAATAACATAAATAAAAATAACAAAATAACATAAACAAAAACAACAAAATAGCATATAAACAACAAAATAAACGAAAATAACAAAACAATATAAACAAAGAACACAAACAACAAAACAACATACACAAAAATATCAAAAACAACGTAAACAAAATACCAAAAACAACATAAACAAAAATAACAAAACAACATAAACAAAAATAACAAAACAACACAAACACACAAAAAACATACACAACAAAATAGCAAAACGACATAAGCAAAACAACATACACAAAATATCAAAAACAACGTAAACAAAATACCAAAAAACAACATAAACAAAAATAACAAAATAACGTAAACGAAAATAACAAAATAACACAAACAAAAAAACATACACAACAAAATAGCAAAACAACATACACAAAATATCAAAAACAACGTAAACAAAATACCAAAGACAACATAAACAAAAATAACAAAACAACATAAGCAAATATTAGGTTGACAAGAAAGTTCTTGTGTTTTTAACATTTAAATTCAAATTAACATATCTCAGCTCAAACAAAAATTTAGTGAGAAAAATAAACATTATCAGAATCAGGACACTTTTGCCAATGCAAAACAAATGTATTTATGCCAATAACGTAAAAATCTTGCGTTCTGATGGCGATGAAATCGCTGAAGGCGTTTTTGATATTGCTTAGGTTTTTGAAGTATTTCTCACACAGAAAGTTGTCGAGGTGCTTGAAAAAGTGGTAGTCTGTAGGCAGCCTTTGAGATTTGAAAAAAATATCACTCGACCGCCGGTCGAGTGTGAGGGAAAATTTACTCGCCCCAAAATATTTTTACTCGTCCGACTTTATGTCTTTGTTTCAGTCAATAATAGTAAATAATTTTACAACAATTAAAGAAATTAACGTGTGTGTATAATCTAACAAGAAAATATTTGCTTAACTCTTGTAAATCAACTATTTTATTGCTACAAACATTTCAATAAATATTCAATAAAACGTTAAAATACAACACCAGTTTCTTTATATAGCATCATTCATATTATTGTTCCATATAAATAAGAATCATTTCTTCGGATGCTGATACGTAGTATCAAAATGACAATTGAAATATAAATAATTCAAGACTGTGTTTATTGGTACCGTTAGAAAACGAATATATCTAATTTTATACACAAAGAAAACATAATGTAAAATCACACCCTTGAAATAAATATATTTTAAAATGCAAAGCAAATATTAGAGATTCATTTTTTCATTAAATCATTTCAATATGAAGTCTCTAATTGAAAAATATTCTGAAATACACAATCATCCCAGCAGCTCAAAATAATCAGAAATAGTTACTTACAATTATTACTGAACAAAACTCGAAGCGAGATCATAATAAAAATGGACATTTAGCATCATATAGCATTGAACATTTCAGCGAAATTTATATAGATTAACCTAGTAATTAAATAGCTTTGTTAATGAAACAATAAAAGTTTTTTATATATTTATTCTATATTTTTATTTTTTACTAGGCAAGTCGAAATATTATATATAAGCTTCGGGAAGTGTTGTGGAGCTTCGTAAGGCACCTATTCAAGTTTTGTTTGTTTGTTTCTTTTATGTTTTTTACAATCTCTCTCAAGTGGTAGGAAATCATCATATACATTATGTCTAATTTAGAAGCAAATTCTCAAACAGTTGTGCGTGGATTGGCTTTGACAAAGGCTCTTAATTGATCATTGTCAACAATTGATCACCATACACTATGCTCATCATCTTCAAGACTCGTCGTCGCTACGAAATTTCTTAAACCACCATTGTGATGTGCGTTGAGTAGTGGTTCCTGAGTCAAGTGCCTCGTTGATATCACGAGCTGTTTCAGCAGCTTATCGACCTTGCTTGAATTGAAATAAGAAAATTGTGTGAATTTGCTTTTTTCCATCTTATATTCAACGTTCTGAAAAGAAGACATAATTGTTTTAAAACGATTGTAATTTAAACGATTAGATGAAGTGAAAACGCTCTTTAAAACGATAGATAAACTGAAGGTATTATAACGAAAACTCATTTGAAAATGTTTCGTTTGAAATCAAAATTTAAAATTCCGCAAAAACTTTCTCATCAATCTAATATGACAAACAAAATAAAACAGCACAAGCAAAGACAACAAAACAACCTTAACAAAAATAGCAAAGACAACAAAACAACCTTAACAAAAATAGCAAAACAACAAAAACAACAAAATAATAATATATTATGTTGGTGCCAAAATAATTTTGTCTTTTGACATTCAATTATAAACGATATTATTTTGCACCAACCGAATATTAATAATACAAACTGTACTATTACCATTCCTAGAATAGACATAAAAAAAACTTATGCAGGAAGTTGAATCAATGAATTAATATTTTATCTTTATTCTTTGACTGTAAGAATAGTAAAAGCATGTTTTCTACGGTTATTGTAGCTAAGTCAATCCTAGCAAAGACACACTACGCAAGGCTAAAAGGCTGTGCTTGAATATTAAGAGAAAACACGAAGAGATGTTAGTTAATAAGAACGTGAGGAGAAGCGGGAGAGAGAGAGGAAGGGTATAGAGGGTGGCGAAAGAAAAATGTGTGTGTTTTTTTACCAAATTTCTTATAGATATGTGACGGCAGGAAGAAGAGAAATATGTGTTCCTTGGGAAATTCTTGTAAACATGCTGAGATTCGCCCTCAACAATGTTACCTACTCGTATTCTGTTGTGTTTTGGATCCTTCTTCTATCAGATCTTCTATACCTCAGCACGCGTCCCTCAATACCACCACCACCATGCACCGCCACCCCATGCGCCACTTCCAGGTACACCCCTCCTCGCGCAGGAATTATTGAAATCCCAACTTGCATCTACCGGTTCTGATTAAATCCACGTAATCTTTCTTTGTATTTATTTACGTTTGTTATCATCATGCCTTCGAATATTCCCTTCTCTTATACACAGGCACTGGAAGAAGTACCTGTCCCAGGAGGAGTAAAATTAAATCACAGAACAGAACAGTTTCGCACAGCTTTTAAGCTCTCTCCTTACAAAAATTAAAATGAAGATATAATGATGCTAAATATAATCTTTACTCCAAAAATCAATTACATGTTTTAGAATCTAGAAAATGCCCCAAATTTAAGGCTTAAGCTTAAAGGGTTTTAAGAAGAGATTGAAATCTTGCTTAATTGGTGCCTAATGGTTATAGATCAAACTTCATATAGTTGAAATATTTAAATTTTCAAATGAGAGGTTGCATGTATAGCATAGGAAAAAACTCCATTCTCGATTACCTTAACCTTTTAGCATAAAGGGTAGTATCTGTTCTGGCATCATATGTCATCTTTTTTGTTCTTGGTCAGTGAAGGAGAAGTCCTTCTAGACTAAGACAATTCTTTTATCTTTGGCACAATCCAGAATGCCCCTTTGTGGTGAGCTGGATTTTCCCCACATTAAAAACGGATTTTGTATCTTACTTTGTCCTCGTGGGAAGGCATGTATATAGAGACGTATTGAGACAGCTCCTTTGTCTTTTCGACTAGAATCAAATTTTGCCATATTTTCTCATCAGCATGCCACGTATTTAAGAATTCAAGTGATCGCTCATCCCCCTCTAAGTACAGGCAATAAGTTCTTGTACATTATGAGTAAGTTGCTGGAATCTATGTTAAATAGAGAAGTAATCAACCATCTCAGCAGAAATAACCTTCTTAGTGACACTCAATATGGTTTCCATTCTGCTAGATCTACAGCAGATGTCCTTACAATTATATCTCATAGGATTAGTGAATCTCTCAACAGAGGCTTCCTCTCTAGGGCAATTGTTCTTGATATATCAAAGGCCTTTGAGAGGGTATGGCATAAAGGTTTACTTCACAAGATCTCCAGCTACGGTATAACTAGAAATGTTTTCTCAATTATTAAATCATTTCTCTCTGATAGGTTCATAAGAGTAGTGGTTGATGGGCAGAAATCAGAAGCTAACAGTATTAATGCTGGAGTCCCTCAGAGGTCCATTCTGGGCCCAACTCTCTTCCTGGTCTACATTAATGATCTTCCAAATCACATCCTTACATCATTCGTAGACATTTATGCTGATGATACAACCATCTATGGTAGCACATCTAAGACCGTAAACGACCAAGTTCTCTCCAATTCTCTCTCCTCTGATCTTGAGCAGGTGGTACAAAGGGGAATGGGGTGGCTTGTTACTTTTAATGCATCTAAAACCAAGCTTTTATCTTTACATCATCAACTCTCTGATCCCCATCTGGCATCAATTGATTGAATGGCTCTCGTCTTCGGGAAGCCTCATGTTTTGACAAACTTCTGGGCTTGACCTTTACTCCTGATCTTAAATGGAACATATACATTAAATCCGTTGCCAAGCCCACTGGAAAAATGGTGGGATCCTTCTATCGATCCAGTAGATATCTCACTACTGATGCAATTCTCTATCTATATAAGAGCCATGTACATCCAAGGATGGAGTACTGTTGCCACATCTTGGCAGGCGCTGCTAGAAAGGACTTATCCTGCCTTGATAGAGTTCAAAATAGACTCCATAGCCTTGTAGGGGATGTCCTTTTTCTCTTCCCTGCAACCTCCTTCTCACAGAAGAGATGTTGCGGGTTTATCTCTGCTTTATCTTTATTTTCATGGCAAGTGCTCAACTGAGCTCCAATCTGTAGTCCCCCCCTTGCCAAACTTTCACAAGAAACACCCGTCTAGCAGAAAATACTATCAACAATTTCCCCCACTCTTTATCTGTGCCTAAACCTAAACGTAGATTCCATGAACAAAGCTTCTTTCTTAGAACTGCACGCCTGTGGAATTTTCTTCCGTTTTCCTGCTTTCCAGCTGACTACAATATGGTTGTCTTCAAGTCCAATGTAAACAAGTTTTTGATGAGCCCTTAACAAATTTACAAGTTAACAAATTTACCGAATTTCCATTACTAACAATTACTATATTGTCCAATTTCTACTGTACACTCTTTAACCCTTATCCTCGAGTGGCCTCAAGGCCTTGATAAGTGGTAATACATATGTAAAAAAAATAAATAATTATATATATATATATATATATATATATATATATATATATATATATATATATATACGTATGCTCCCTCTACTAAAGACTACAACTCCTTAAACCAATCAGATTAAGTGATTTTAGCTAAAGAAAGCCCAGTGCCCGTCAACTCGTTTTAAACTCTTTCTTTTCAGTTCATTCTTTTCCTAACATCGCACAGCTCTGTTCTTTTCGACACAAGTCTCAACACCTTGGCAGACATTTCAAAGCTGTCATTTTTTGAAGATAATACGTTTAAAACCCTTACTATTGTTGTTGCTATTATTATTATTATTATTATTATTATTATTATTATTATTATTATTAATTTTCTGGAGATTCCAGGCAAGAAGTCTATATTTGACTTCCACGACCACTTTTGATTTTATTTATTGGAAGCTTTCAACCATTTTGGCTTCATCCTGTGTGACAAGATATCGTCTTTCTGCAGAAGATTTCGGTCGCTGTAATTTGATAGAGCCGTGGTATCGTTTGATTGGGATGTTATTGGCATGAAAAATAAAACCAACGAGAGACGATTCCTAAAAGCTTCGAAGCCATTCTGCTGCAGCGCACATCGCAGCTAAAAGACCGACTACAGATGGAGCAAAATGAACCACATCTCACGAATCAAACCATCCAAGAAATATAGTAAATGAAAGGCGAAAAGAAGAAGCCAATTATTTCTTGAAGGAATAAAATATCGAACAAAAACAGAGAAGTCTATATATATTTGTTATAAGACTTATTGTTTGTCTGTGTGTCATAGAAATTAATAGTTAGATGATTCAAATAAGTTTCAGTAAGGATTAAATATTTTACAGAATCTAAAGAAAGCATTGAAATTTTCCTATGATTCCATCTGACGTCACTAGGACAAGTCTGTAAAATAATGGACTTTCAATAGGATGTAAAGAAATAAAATTATTTCTTTTTAATAAATTTTCTTCATTTCATAAAGCAAAATTAAGCAGAGAATATCTCAGTGAAAAATAAGAGCCCAATACGTCCTAAAAAACTGTTGCCACATCTTGGCAAGAGCTGCTCAGAGCAGCTTTTGATGTCTCCCCCCCTTAAATAATCAGATTTTACCCAGTTTATACCACTAACAATCACTAAACAATCACTAAACAATCACTAAACACTGAAATAGAACAAAATCATACATTTCATTACATCAGAAATATTTTTAAAATATTGTACTGGTATTTTATTTTCTTAATTCTATTCATCCAGAAGAAGTCTTACAATAAAGATGAAACGTTGATGAACACATAACTTGGTTTGTTCCTTGTTTATCTCTCTCTAAGTGTGTGTGTGTGTGTGTGTGTGTGTGTGTGTGTGTGTAACCCTTTAAGTTGCCCAATGAGTTTGCATTAAACTTTTTGAATCAGGAAAAAGTGAGTTTGTAAAGCCAGTTAAAGATGATAACATAAAAAGAAAAAGAAAAATTAGTTGTAGTTCGATTGGTTAAAACAGGCAGGTTAAGATTTGTATAGAAATACACTAAGCAATTCTAACACTTATGTGTATGCACTCGACTTTCAGTAAACATCTCGCTTGCGGGAAGAAAAAAAAAACAGTTCCTTAACAAGACGCCATGAAGATGAGATGCTAAAAACCTGTTCTCGTTCTTTGCCCGAAAATGGTAAGAAAATGGAATTCCACAATTCAATATTTTGTCTTCAGCCTAATTTTGTCTATTGAACAAACTTGCCTTACATGCTTATCTTCTTGTCTTAATGGAACATTAGATAAAGTTGATTTTGTTTGTATTTTATTTGGAACTTGGTGACCTAATTGTCATCTCTAATTCAAGCCAGTACCGCCAGATACATACACACATGGCCAACACATAAAAATGGTGATCTCCCATAGACTCAACATCTTTGACCTGCACAGCTGCAGAAGAATCCTGGAAATCACCTAGCAGAACCACATCTCAAACAGGACTGTTCTTGATGAAGCAGACATCCCAAGCACGTTTGCCCCGCTCACACAACAACGACTGGTAACTTAGCTATGCCAAGCAAATGGGCGCTGAGATTATCCCAAAGGATATTCTTTATCGTGAGCTTGCAACTTGCTCCAAACACACATAAAGACCTGTCCTAAGGATGTCTGCAAGGGAAACATGAGAACAGGGGGCATCAAGCCAACAGGCTGAGAATCAGTGACCGAATACAGCAGCCATTGGAGATGAGCTGTAAACGCATGCTCCAAGAGGAGTGAGGAGAGAAGAGACCAACAATGGAGTGAGAAGAGAGCACAGAGGATGAAGAGCTGTAATGTTGCCAAAGTCGCTGGAAAGATGGTGGGATCCTTCTACCTCTCCAGTAGATATCTCACTGCTGATGCAATTCTCTATCTATATAAAAGCCAAGTACGTCCAAGGATGGAGTACTGCTGCCATATCTGGGCAGCAGCTGCTAAAAACAGTCTATCCTGCCTTGACAGAGTACAAAATAGACTTCATAGCCTAGTGGGGTATGCCCTTTTCTCTTCCCTGCAACCGCTCTCCAACAGAAGAGATGTTGCAAGCCTGTCTTTGTTTTATCGTGATTTCCCTGGCAAGTGCTCGTCCGAGCTCCAATCTCTGGTCCCCCCTCGCCAATCTTTCACAAAAAACACCCGTCTAGCTGAAAACACTGTCAATAACCCCCCCCCCTAATTTTCTGCGCCTAAATCAAAACGTAGATTCCATGAACAAAGCTTCTTTCTTAGAACTGCATGCCTGTGGAACTCTCTTCTATTTGCCTGTTTCCCACCTGACTACAACCTAGATGTCTTCAAGTCTAACATACACAAATTCCTGATAAACCGCCCCTAAAGTAATCCACTTCATAGAATCTCCATTGCTAACGATTACTACGATATTATGCCATTGATTACTGTACACGCAACAAAAAATGAATAAATAAATAAAAATAACGTGAGGAGGAACATGCGCGCGCACACACACGAAGCAGTTTCATAATTTTTATTAATATCAATATGTGTATGTGATAAGATGCAAAATATAAAGAATTGTTGCAAGTGTGAATACATTTCTTTGTTGTTTGTCTACATGAAAGTTCATTTCTTTTTTATGAACTTTGGTTTTATTCCTTATTAAGATGAACGATTCATGTCTGTGATTATCGGCATTAAGTGTTTTGCTTCTTTGGTTTATAATGGTGTATCATCTTTACATCATAGGGACAAATAATAACAACTCATTCTTCCCAAGAATTTCAGCCATTTTATTTTTATTTATTTATTTATTTATTTTGTAGTTAGGATTCTAATCATGACACAGTGTACGACCCTCTTCAAAGACGATTCTTTTGTTTTGAACATAGAAAATCGTTGAAAGCCGCAATATAATGACAATATACAAAAACGAATAAAAGAAACGACACGATGAAAGCTATGTCCTTGGCAAACACAAAGTCCACGTGCCCTTGCTGATTAGAAAGAAACGTTAAACAAATCATCATCCTTCTCCCTCTACAACAATAGAAGAATGCTAAGCCACATCATCCCCAGATCTCTTCATAACTCAGTAAGAGGCTTGCCATGTCCTTATTTACTCACCTCCCCGTGAGGGCTGATTCAGATATAAGATCGGTCAATTTGAAGAAATTCAACTCTCCAAAAAAGGAATACTCTAAACTAAAACAAATAAAAATTGTATATGATTTAATTGGAATTCATTATTGAGATGAGTATTATTTATTAATTTTATTTATTGCGGACTATTTTCCTCATCTTTTAGTTGTTGTTTCACGACGTTTCGGCCAACTATTCCTCTGGCTTTCATCAGGGCCCGTGGCGCAGTGGATAGATACATTGAATCTATATGGTTCCAGGTGAGAATTGTCTGAAGATAGAGGTTTCAAACCTACCCAAAGCCGACCAGAGGCTTACTTGGCCAAAAACGTGGTGAGACGACAACAACTATGGATGGCAGTAATTGCTGAGAATGCAGTTACGAGATTCGGAGTTCCTATGCTGTTGTGGTTTCCACCTAAGGAAGAGCAGAGGAATAGTTGGCTGAAACGTTGTGAAACAAAAACTAAGAAAGATGAATAAATAAATAAAAAAGCAAATAAAAATTGCTCCAGCCTTGAATGATTTCTGCTTCACTGACAGAGAGTAGAACAGATGAAGTGTAGTATCAGAACAGACGCTACACTGTATTCTTCATGTCGGTCAATCTGTCACCCTGTGTTTGAAATAGTATGTCATTGCTAAGCGTGCAAATTGAATGGACTCATCTTATTTTAGATATGTCCGAGTGCTTGTATAAAAGGCTCTGTTCGTCTGTCTGTAGATATTTCACACTTTTTAAGTAGCATTTTGTTAGAATGTTATATATTTTATATTTTTAGATAAGATATTTATTGGTCTGTCACATTTAAGTTTGAGATAGCTATTTCATTGGTCTGTCGCATTTAAGTTTGAAATAGTTTTTCATTGGTCTGTCATATTTAAGTTTGAAATAGCTTTTCATTAGCCTGTCACATTTAAATTTGAAATAGCTTTTTCATTGGTCTGCCACATTTGTTTTGAATAGCTTTTTCATTGGTCTGTCACACTTAAGTTGGAAATAGTATTTTCATTGGTCTGTCACATTAGTTTGAACTAGTTTTTCACTGGTCTGTCTCATTTAAATTATAAATAGCATTTTCATAAGTTTGTCACATCTATTTGAAATTGATTTTCATTGGTGTGTCATTTTTGAGTTTGAAATAACTTTTTCATTGGTCTGTCACATTTGTTTGAAATAGTTTTTTTTTATTGGACTGCCACATTTAAGTCTGCAATAAGATTTTCTTTTAAATATCATGTTCAAGTCTGAAATAGTTCTCTTTCCCACTATTTTTTTCTTCTCTTTATGCTTATTAACAATTGCGGGTAACAAACAAACAAACAAACAAGTTAAAAGATTGGAATAATCCATTATAAAGAAAAAGGGATATCACCACTATCAGTAATAATATTTAACCTGCAATTGGAAATGGAGAGGGAGAGAGAGAGAGATAGAGACAGACAGACAGAGAGAGATAGATAGATAGATAGATAGAGAGAGAGAGAGAGAGAGAGAGAGAGAGAGAGAGAGAGAGAGAGAGAGAGAGAGAGAGAGAGAAGCTTATTTTTATTTATATTATACTTATGTAATTGGTTTTGCTTTTTTCTGATTCAAACACTTTTACTAGGCTCGGTAGATGATGCAACAGGTCTCATTTTCGTAGTATACACACACACACACACACACACACACGAAATAAGTTTCCAATCTTTTCTTGTACAAACATTTAAAATTGTCGTAGACCCTTGAAAATTCAGTATGTTATTGCTATACACCATATGATATGACTGACCAATTTTTATGATTTTAGGTTCAATGAACAGCTACAGCAGGAGTTGGAATACAACCTACTAAAGCCTGATTGTCACAGTTGGTGAATTTTAAAAATGCAATCTGGACGTAAGCACACTTTAGAAGAACGATATACAATAAAATTCTGTTTTAAACTTGCAAAAATGCCACAGAAACGTATGGAATACTTAAGACTGCTTTTGGACCATCTTGCATGAATTAAGCACGAGTTTTGAGAGATTCAAGGAAGACAGGGAGTCTATGAGGGGTAATGAGAGGTGTGGAAAGAGTAAGGAAGTCAGAACACCAGAGTTGATTGACCAAATAAAGAATTTCATGGATAAGGACCGTTGAGTGTCTATAGACATAATAAGTGTACAGTTTGATGTCGGTGAGGCAACTGTACACACAATTATTCACAAAGAACTAAAGATGCAGAAGATTTGCGCGAAGTTTGTCCCAAAGGATGCTCAGAGAAGATCAGAAAGAAAAACGTTGTTATGAACAAGATGTGCATCACGATAGTTCCTCACCCTCCCTATTGTCCAGACTTTGCTCCCTGTGACTTTTGGTTATTCCTTAAGCTCAAGGAAAACCTTAAAGAATGTCGTTATGAGACGATTGAAGAACTGAAAGAGGCTGCGATGAAGGTTATTCACACGATCACACAAGAAGATTTTCATGGGGCCTTCCAGAAGTTCATGGAATGGTACAACAAGTGCATTGCAGCCGGAGGAGATTACTTCGAAGGGGACTAAAGTATCATGTGTTTACTATCAATAAAAGTGCCAATACGAAAATGTTTGGAAACTTATTTAAAGCACCTTACAGGTTTTTATTTGTTTTCGTTAGCGATACTTTTTGAATTAATTCAATTATTCATACGAAATTGCATTTTTACCTAAATGCAAGTTGGGAATAATTTTCCCTTTGACCAATTTGGTACCCTCTTATACAGCGCCCCGCAAAAGTTGACAATACACATTTGAAACTATTATTTTAATTGGAATTCATTATTGAGATGAGTATTATTTATATTAATTTATTTATTGTGGACTATTATCCTCATCTTTATTGGTTGTTATTTCACGACGTTTCAGCCAACTATTCCTCTGGGCCAGTGGTGCAGTTGATAGAGACGTTGAATCTCTACGGTTCCAGGTGAACATTGTCTGAAGATAGCAGTTTCAATCCTACCCAAAGCCGGCCAGAGGTTTACTTGACCAAAACGTGGTGAGAGGACAACAACTACGGATGGCAGTGATTGCTGAGAATGCAGTTAGGAGATTCGAAGTTCCTATCCGTCGCGGTTACCACCTGATGAAGGCCAGAAGAATAGTTGGCCGAAACGTCGTGAAACAACAACTAATAAAGATGAGAATAATAGTCCGCAATAAATAAATTAAGATTTGAAACTTAGTTTTTGTATTTCTAGCTTCCAAATGGTAAATGAACTTTTTATAAACATGGAAATAGTATTGAAACTAAGATAGGAACAGTGGGAAAAATAAAAAATAACAATTTAACACAATGCGAAGAAAAAACTCAGTAATTAGCAATGCAAAAGTTTACAATGCATATCAAATTCCTTAGATTTCGAAATAATTTCATGACGGTTTATCATGGTAAAATGCTTAGAAGCTTCTAGAATATTCAGGAATATGCAATAGTATTGTGGGACCAGATCTGTCCCCATAATCGACTCGTCCAGGTCCTATATAATCAGCTCCTAAGGCTGGTACGGTGGAGCGAGATCTCAACGGATATTGTACCTCGGGGAGCGAGATCTTACTGATATCTGCAACTACTACTATTATCTTTATCTTTCTCTATATCCTTCTACCTTTCCTTAATACACTTATAAACCACCTACAACGCGTTTTCCCGTGTCGTTCTTGTGGATCCAACTGAGTCCCACAACAAATAAACATCGAAGTAATCAATTAGTAAAAATATTGCGTCATTCTTTATCTAATAACCGTATTGTAAGCAACCACATCATGGGAAAGAATAAACAGATTGGTCAAGAGCTCAGAAAACAAATTGTAAATCTTCATCAAAATGGATTGGGATAAATAACAATATTCAAACAGTGATGGTTCCATTGAATTCTGCTGAACAATAATTCAGCACTGGAAGTCTCAAAAATCAACCCTTCCTTTGGTCAGATCAGGTCGTCCTCGAAAAATAACCAGACGTGCTGAAATGTTATTAATAAGAAAGGTTATGAATTCGCCTAGAATTACTCTTGGAGCGCTGCAGAAGGACTTAGAAAATAGTGAAATTAAAGTTAGCAAGTACACAATCAGTAGAATCCTTCACCTTAAAGACATCTCTAGATCAGCAAGAAAACTCCCCTTCTTAAGCCAAAGCATGTTCGTGCTAGGCTTGATTTTGCAAATGAGTATGCAAGCAAGCCTCTAGAGTTTTGGCATAACGTGCTTTGGTCAGATGAGACCAAAATTGACTTGCCTGTCACTCCAAAAACATCGAAAGTTTGGAGAAAAAAAGTTACTGAATACTAGTTATAAAATGTTATTATTAACAAATATTGGACCAAAAACAATACTCCTGACCATTTTAACATTTTAATGGGCTCGACAGACTCAACTCAGGTCACTGATCTGGTAGGCCTTTTTGTTTTAGATGAAATTCATAATATACTCCATGAACAGTTCAAATTGGAGGGGAGGGCTATACAGAGATGATGTACTTTTTGTAACAAACTCCACAAATAAGAATTACGAAAAAGCAATTAAATCCTTGCATAAGTTCTTTAAAAATTATCGACTTACTATAAAGATCGACCCTAATAAAAAAATAGTTAATTTCTTAGACGTAACCTTTAATCTTGAAAACTACTTTTGAACCCTATCATAAACCAAACCAATCTGTACTATATGTTCATAATGAATCAAACAACCCTAAGTCAATATTGAAATCAATAGTTCCCAATGTCTCTTTAAGGATTTCTAAACTATTACAATGAGGCCATTAAAAACTCAGGATACAAATCACAAATCAAATACCTGAATAAAAACAATAAATTAAATACCTAAATAAAAACAATAAGGATACAAAATTCACTGAAAATTATAATAATTGCAATAAACCTACTAAAAACATAATAACCTATAATATGGCCATCTCATCCCGCATACAAATGGCAAAAACTAATCAAAATACAATGCAAAACCAAATTAAACCGCAAGCATTAGCCACTAACACAAATAAACCAAAAACCAAAATCAGGCATAGGGAAATCCTATGGTTCAACCCTCCATATTCTAAAACTCTTCAGACAAACATAGCCAGGGAATTCTTTAAAATATTAGATAAAAACTTTAAGGCCCCTCATAGATACAATAAAATCTTTAATAAGAACACGATCAAAGTGTCTTACTCAACTATGCCAAACCTACATAAAAAATAATTAGTTCTAACAATAAAAAAATTAATAAGATACAAAATGCAAATATAGAAACTATACCAGGCTGTAACTGTAGGAGAAAAAATAAATGTCCTCTACAAGGTACCTGCAAGATAAAAAATGTGATTTATAGCAGTACAGTATCACAAACCCAAAATACAAATTATGTTAATAGCAACCATACAAATCCCTTTTCACAATCTCTTCCACACAGTTAATCAATAACACGATCCCCATTAACCAATCTACCAATCAAATGCAACCAAACCTATTACTTACCAATACCACTCTTAATCTAACTGAAAGTAAATATATTAAACAAAATGTAATCTACTTCGGTTCCACATCTGGACTTATTAAGCATAGGATTTCGACGCATAAACACTCCTGTAAAAATCCTTCCTTGAGAAACCAAATTGCTTTATCTAAACATATATGGCGACTCAATGATAGAACTATTACCTTCAATTTAAAATGGGAAATAATAGGATCTTTTAAAGAATATATGCCGGTGAACAGATTCTGTGCACTTTGTAGATATGAAGTCCTTAAGATTTTAAAATATAATAAAAATAAAATCATTCTCTTGAACTTAAAAGAATTTTTTTCCAGATGCATTCATAAATGTTGGTTTAGATTCGACAAATTTAAGCCACCATAAATCATAAAATTATGTTAGAACTAATCTATCTTAAAATTTATAATTTAATAACTACTACTACTGCTACTATTATTATTATTATTATTATTATTATTATTATTATTATTATTATTATTATTATTTGATATTTTACCATTATTTTCTATTTTATTTTATTATCTATCATTTTGAATTTATATGTTACTATTTTATTAATGTAAGGTCTATAAATATTATAATTACGAATTTAAAAAAATATTATTTTTATTTAATCACTTCCAATAGGATCCATTTATTATAAAATAATTCGACTATTAACTAATTAGTGATTATCTCCCTTTGAACAGTTAAATCCTTTATTTTTCTATTTGAATAAAATTATCTCCCTTTGTAATTGAAATATTTCAGCTGATTTTAAATTTAACGTCACTAACGATTTTAACTGTTAATATTATTCCATCGGCGTCTCCTTTGAAAGTTTGTATACATCAACATTTTCAAGCATTAATAAACTACATATACCATCCCAATGAATGCATTGACGATGATACGTACGACTTTTAGAAGGCGAACCATTAAAAGGTATTTATATTTTGTGAAAAATATTTAAAATTTACACTCTTTTAACCTTACCTTTCAACCAGATTTTATTTTATTTATTTTCATTTTATCTTACTTTGTTTATCAACATCCAAAAAGTAACTGTTTTCCGTTATAATTTAAATATATTCCATATACATCTGCCTTGCTAGGTCTATTTTTGGTGTCTTTAGAAAAAAAAAAACTCACCCAATATTTTTGCTGATGAGGAGACTTTGTTTCAAAAAACTATATGATAAAATTATTGTCCATAACTTAATGTCTATCACAATAAAAACATCGTTTCTGAAACGATCGTACAATTTATTGATTTCGTTCTTCTTTATGAAACCGATTTTTAATTTGAATTTGAATTATAAATTATCAACCATCTTACTTTATATATATATATATATATATATATATAACGTATATATATATATATAACGTATATATATATAACGTATATATATATAACATATATACATATATATAACGTATATATATAATGTATATATGTATATGTATATGTATATATATATAAAAGTGAAATTCTCTTTATGTGTCTGTGTGTGTCTGTGCGTGTACATTTCCCTACCAAACTACTCTGCCAATATTCAGTTTACAGACTCGAGATTTGACATAAGGGGTATTGAGATTTGGGAAAATCTTTTTAATCGGTTTTCGGCCGGATATTTTGGCTGTGAAGGGGAAAAAGTTCCACGATTTGAAAACTTTACCAAACTCCTGACCAATTTTGGGTCTAAACACTTGAAATTTTAGATGTAGGTTACTTAGACAAGAATCAAACTTGTTAATTTGATTTGAGCAATAAATGTTAAGAGGTCGAAATTGGGGTCAAAGTAAAAAAAAAATTTGACCTCTGCGGTCTCTACCAAATTACTCAGCCAATTTTTTGTCTAAACATTTGAAATTTTACATAAAGGGTATTTAGACATAGGGCAAGCTTTTTAATCGGTTTTTGGTCGAAAATTTGGCTGTCAAAGGATCAAAGTTAAAAAAATTTGACTTTTGCGGTCTCTAGCAAACTATTCAGCCAATTTGGAGTCTAACCATTTGAAATTTTACATAAAGGCTATTCAGACATGCAGCAAGCTTTTTAATCAGTTTTTGGGCGAAAATTTGGCTGCTAAGAGGCCAAAGTTGAAAGAGTTGACTTTTGCAGACTCTACCAAACTCCTCTGCCAATTTTGGGTCTAAACACTTGAAATTTTAGATGTAGGTTAATTGGACATGAGTCAAACTTTTTAATATAAACTACATAATACATAAGAAAAACTTATAAGTTATTCATATGTATTATGTAGTTATTCATATGTATTGGGTAGTTATTCATATGTATTGTGTAGTTATTCATATGTATTGTGTAGTTATTTATATAAATCATGCAAGTATTGTTACGTTACACACGTTTGTACAAAAGACTCAACACGTACGCAGTCCAAGTCCGAAGGAACATTGAACAGTAATAATTCGACTCTTTTTTTGTTTATCTCATAGGATTAGTGAATCTCTTGACAAAGGCTTCCTTTCCAGGGCAATTGCTCTTAACAAATCAAAGGCCTCCGATAAGGTATGGCATAAGGGCCTACTTCACAAGATTTCCAGCTACGGTATCACTGGAAATGTTTACTCAATCATTAAATCATTTCTCTCTGGTAGGTTCATAAGAGTAGTGGTTGATGGCCAGAAATCAGAGGCCCGCAGTATTAATGCTGGAGTCCCTCAAGGGTCCATCCTGGGACCAACTCTCTTCCTGATCTACATCAATGATCTCCCAAAACACATACTTAAATCATTCGTTGACATCTATGCTGATGACACAACGATCTATGGCAACATATCAAAGGCCGTAAATGACAAAATTCTCTCTCCTCTGATCTTGAGTGCGTGGTACAGTGGGGGAAGAGGTGGCTGGTCACTTTTAATGCATCCAAAACCAGGCTTCTATCTTTACATCATCAACGCTCTGATCCCCATCAGGCATCAATTGAAATGGATGACTCTCGTCTTGGGGAGGCTCCATGTTTTGACAAGCTTCTGGGCTTGACCTTAACTCCTGATCTGAAATGGAACAAGTACATCAGGTCTGTTGCCAAGGACGCTGGGAAAATGGTGGGATCTTTCTACCGCTCCAGAAGATATCTCACTACTGATGCAATTCTCTATCTGTATAAAAGCCAAGTACGTCCAAGAATGGAGTACTGCTGCCACATCTTGGCAGGAGCTGCTAAAAACAGCCTATCCTGCCTTGACAGAGTACAAAATAGACTTTGTATCTTAGTGGGGATGCCCTTTTCTCTTCCCTGCAGCCTCTCTCCCACAGAAGAGACGTTGCGAGCCTATCTTTGTTTTATCGTTATTTTCATGGCAAGTGCTCGTCTGAGCTTCAATCTCTGGTCCCCCCTCGCCAATCTTTCACGAGAAACACCCGTCTGGCTGAAACTACTGTCAATAATTTTCCCCACTCTTTATCTATACTTAAATCCAAACGTAGATTCCATGAGCAGATCTTCTTTCTCAGAAGTGCACGACTGTGGAACTCTCATCCGTTTGCCTGTTTCCCACATGACTACAACTTGGATGTCTTCAAATCCAACATAAAAAAATTCCTGACAAACCGCCCCCTTAAGTAAGACACTCTATTAAATCTCCAATACTAATGATTACGAATACTATCTCATTGATTACTGTACACGCAATAACCCTTATCCCTGAGTGGCCTCCGGGCCTTGATAAGTGGTGACCCCCATGTAAAACAACAAAAAATAAAAAAAAAACAATGACATTTATTTCCCCATTCTCCCGTGGCGCATGACGTTACGGCCGTGACGTCGCCGACATCTCTAACATGATCGTCTTCTCTAATGTGGTCTCTTTCCTTTTTCTAGTCTTTTTTTTTTCTCGTTACCGTGACATCATTTCACTCACGGCTTTGCAGATAGCCGCCATACGTGCTCGGTTACAGAAAACACATATATCATTTAATTTTACTCATATTCCGTGTTATTTTACACATGTATTATGTAACTGTATGCATATATCATGGAAGCTTACATATATTTTCATGTGATCATGACTGTTTGTTGCCGTTGCATATTCTCTAAGATGATCCATTCGATTTCATTTGAGTTAAAAAAAAAAAAAGAAAACGCTCAAATGAATCAAATCAAAAAATTTTGATTTAATATTTGAAAATCGTTAATTTGTTAATATTATGAAATCCGCGCATCTTAATTTAATCAAATATATTTAAAAAAAAAAAAAAAAAGATGTGGTTTTTTACACATTAAAATGGTTATGATGTTAATAATTAAAAAAAAATTTCAAATGAAAAATGTTATCGTGGTAATAACTTGCACAGCTAATAACTTTAACAATTCAATTAGAAATATTTTAGTTTATTGAGTAAAAATGTAAGGGACATTTCTTGGATTTATCGCTGACATTTGTGGTGGTGGGGGAGTCAACCATGTTCCATAGAACATTTCTCATCTTTTATGGAACTTCATTATTGAATTTTCAGAAAGGATTTTTTTTTCTACTAAAGAACTCGTCCAACTTGTCTTTTGTAGTCTTTTACGAAATTGAAAGGGTTGTCATTTTTTTTTAACAATAATTTTACAAAAATCAAATTATAAATCTGAAAATATCTGCTAAAAATAGCACATTAATTTTTTTTTACTATTGAATCACCATTTATCAAGGCCATAGCCACTCGACAATAACTAATCATATGGATGGATTTTTAGTTTAATGATGAAGACTATTATAAGAGGATTGGAAATTATGAATGGCATGAGCAAAATTTGATAATTTATAACTAGGGTTAGGACAACAGCGTATTCTTTTCATTGTTTTGACTCTCGAGTGTGTATCCGTTGATATCTTATATGCTTTTATATAGAGTAACGTGGTTCTCGGTTGATTAACTGCGTTTCAATGTGTCAGATATATACTCGAGTGTCAAAACAACGAAAAGAATATTCTGTTGTCATAGCCCACATCTTATTACCATAGTAAAAAATGACTTTCGATTCTATATGCCTTGCGCCAGGAAAAATTTCCATGGACATAGTTTCTTTCCAATGATTTCTCGTATGTAGAAATCAGTCCACTACTATATGTTTGGTACGATATAATATTCAATAAAGAATTGGCTCTGTAATAATAAATACGAAAGCTGCTTGAATTAAAATATATTTAAGTCTGTTTTATGACCGGGCAATACCAGGCGATCACCCCCCCCCCCCCGATAGTAAGCAATAATTAAGAAAAATGTGTTTTAATATGTAGAGGAGCAATGAGGATATACGGTTGACATGTTGAAGCATTTTATTTTGTTACATATTCAATGTTTTTTGGAAATCAATCATTAAAATTCATTGTTTTATTTTGTTACATATTCAATGTTTTTTGGAAAGTAATTATTAAAATTCATTATTTTATTTTGTTACATATTCAATGTTTTTTGAAAAGCAATTATTAAAATTCATTGTTTTATTTTGTTACATATTCAATGTTTTTTGAAAAGCAATCATTAAAATTCATTGTTTTATTTTGTTACATATTCAATGTTTTTTGAAAAGCAATCATTAAAATTCATTGTTTTATTTTGTTACATGCTCAATGTTTTTTGAAAAGCAATCATTAAAATTCATTGTTTTATTTTGTTACATATTCAATGTTTTTTGGAAAGCAATCATTAAAATTCATTATTTTATTTTGTTACATATTCAATGTTTTTTGGAAAGCAACAATTAAAATTCATTGTTTTATTTTGTTACATATTCAATGTTTTTTGAAAAGCAATCATTAAAATTCATTGTTTTATTTTGTTACATATTCAATGTTTTTTGGAAAGCAATCATTAAAATTCATTGTTTTATTTTGTTACATATTCAATGTTTTTTGGAAAGCAATCATTAAAATTCATTGTTTTATTTTGTTACATATTCAATGTTTTTTGGAAAGCAATCATTAAAATTCATTGTTTTATTTTGTTACATATTCAATGTTTTTTGGAAAGCAATCATTAAAATTCATTGTTTTATTTTGTTACATATTCAATGTTTTTTGAAAAGCAATCATTAAAATTCATTGTTTTATTTTGTTACATATTCAATGTTTTTTGGAAATCAATCATTAAAATTCATTGTTTTATTTTGTTACATATTCAATGTTTTTTGGAAAGCAATCATTAAAATTCATTGTTTTATTTTTTTACATATTCAATGTTTTTTGAAAAGCAATCATTAAAATTCATTGTTTTATTTTGTTACATATTCAATGTTTTTTGAAAAGCAATCATTAAAATTCATTATTTTATTTTGTTACATATTCAATGTTTTTTGGAAAGCAACAATTAAAATTCATTGTTTTATTTTGTTACATATTCAATGTTTTTTGAAAAGCAATCATTAAAATTCATTGTTTTATTTTGTTACATATTCAATGTTTTTTGAAAAGCAATCATTAAAATTCATTGTTTTATTTTGTTACATATTCAATGTTTTTTGGAAAGCAATCATTAAAATTCATTGTTTTATTTTGTTACATATTCAATGTTTTTTGGAAAGCAATCATTAAAATTCATTGTTTTATTTTGTTACATATTCAATGTTTTTTGGAAAGCAATCATTAAAATTCATTGTTTTATTTTTTTACATATTCAATGTTTTTTGAAAAGCAATCATTAAAATTCATTGTTTTATTTTGTTACATATTCAATGTTTTTTGGAAATCAATCATTAAAATTCATTGTTTTATTTTGTTACATATTCAATGTTTTTTGGAAAGCAATCATTAAAATTCATTGTTTTATTTTTTTACATATTCAATGTTTTTTGAAAAGCAATCATTAAAATTCATTGTTTTATTTTGTTACATATTCAATGTTTTTTGAAAAGCAATCATTAAAATTCATTATTTTATTTTGTTACATATTCAATGTTTTTTGGAAAGCAACAATTAAAATTCATTGTTTTATTTTGTTACATATTCAATGTTTTTTGAAAAGCAATCATTAAAATTCATTGTTTTATTTTGTTACATATTCAATGTTTTTTGGAAAGCAATCATTAAAATTCATTGTTTTATTTTGTTACATATTCAATGTTTTTTGAAAAGCAATTATTAAAATTCATTATTTTATTTTGTTACATATTCAATGTTTTTTGGAAATCAATCATTAAAATTCATTGTTTTATTTTGTTACAAATTCAATGTTTTTTGGAAAGCAATTATTAAAATTCATTGTTTTATTTTGTTACAAATCCAATGTTTTTTGGAAAGCAATCATTAAAATTCATTGTTTTATTTTGTTACAAATCCAATGTTTTTTGGAAAACAATTAAAATTCATTGTTTTATTTTGTTACATATTCAATGTTTTTTGGAAAACAATTATTAAAATTCATTGTTTTATTTTTTTACATGCTCAATGTTTTTTGGAAAACAATTATTAAAATTTATTGTTTTATTTTGCAACATACTTTGTTTTGAAAGATCACAAAGTTTAATAAAGTTGACAGACAAGATCTTCCACGAACTCACGCCTTTAAATATCTCAGTTTGATACTCAGCGGCGACGGCAACATCGTCGGCAAAGTAGTTGCACACATCAGAGTAATGTGATTCAAGTGGTGCACAAACACTGGATCCTCTGAGTCAACAAAATAGATGACGTGTTCCTTAACCCTCCGGGGTCGTGGGGGCACTGCATTATTTCATGGGCATTGTATTATTTTATTGGGCAAGAAAAGCCTGACGGTGCTGATCCCCTCTTCAAACTCCAAGCACGTACAGCACATATTACCAAATAATCATCCATTCTAGTATTATGAGGCTCAATGTTGTTTAACTTTGGTGATTTAATCGGAACCGATGTGTGAATATGATTGTGCCATATATGATCAACGACCATCTAAAGTCGAAAATTTACTGGATTGTTGTGAAGTTATTTATCTCTCTTCCACAGTAAGATGATGCGATACAAGGGTTAGAAAATGGGATTTGAAAAGCCAGAGCTTCTTTCTTACAACTGTACGCCTGTAGATCTCTCTTCCATTTGCCTGCAATTTGGTTGTCTTCAAGTCCAATGTAAACAAATTCTTGATGAACCGTCCCCTTAAGTAATCAAATTTACCAAATTTCCACTACTAACGATTACTATGATATTGTCCACTGTACACTCTATAACCCTTATCCTCGAGTGACCTCCGAGCCTTGATAAGTGGTGACCCTATGTAAAAAAAAAAAATATTTTGGCCGTAGTTCTTAAAAATCAACAATATGGCCCTCTGTTTAGAAACTTTGGTGACCCCTGGCCTAGACGGTGTTGGTTTTGGTACTGAGGAAAACCCCTTGGGATTGTTGTGAAATAGATTACTTCATATAGCTCTGAATGCTCACCAATAACAAAGAAGGCGGGGGCAAAGATTCAACGAAATGAATGTTTGGAATTATACTGCGCAACTATATCTACACTGAGTACTTTACCATCACATGAATTAAGAGCAAAATGAGGGAATGGTAGCTCAGATAGTTTGGATGGGCTAAGAGCCAACAACGGTTGCAAAACTTGCCTTTTGTTTTGAAAGTCATCGTGAAGCGAGTGGGAGGAAAGCCGATGATGAGATGGACAGACATCCTGCATAAAGATCTCTGTAAAACTGACCTTCACTCACACCAAGTCTGTGATGATGCCAAGCGAAGACAAAAAAATCCATAATTACAGGCAGGCATCACTAGGGTTAATGCATAAGCAAAAAGGTTTAATAAAGTGATATCATTTGCTTGAAGCATTGCATGTGATGTGCATAGAAAAGTCATAGAAAGACATCGTAAAGACGACTTTTTAAATTGTTAAATGATTAAATGTTGAATTTTATCATTGGAATAAATTAATATAATAACACCTTTTTAGAATGAATCCAACATACACCAAATATCTTTTAAAAAATAATAAAGAATGAAAAAATTTAACAGGTATTATTTCATAATTCTTTAATTTCGCCTCTACCTACCCCATGGCAGTTGCCGTTGGGGCGCTAAAGATGACCTGTCAACCAGTCCTCTCCATCCTTTCCTGTTCTCCGCACGTTTGACTGCCTCATACAGCTTCAATCCTGTCTATTCTCTGATTTTGTCTTCCCATCTCTTCTTCTGTCTTCCTCTCTTTCTTCCTCCTCTGACTGTTCCCTGAAGCACTGTCTTGGCAAGCCTCTCTCCTCTTGTTATGTAGCCAAACCATTTTAGTTTGCTCCTCCTGATTGGATGAAAAGATCTTCATAAGGACCAATGGCTTGTCTTATTCTGTTTTGACTTCTTCATTTGTTATGTGGTCTTTGTAAGAGATGCCAAGCAGTCTTTTGAAGCATCTCATTTCTGAGGCATGAATACTCTTCTCTAATTCTGCTGTAAGGGTCCATATTTCACAAGCATACCGGAAAACTGAGTGGACAAGGGAAACACATGAGTCTTATCTTTGAGTTGAGCTTGATTGCCTTGTCCTTCCGTGATTTCATAATTAAAAACTATTGTCTCTTTGCTGCGAGGTCACTCTGACATTTACTTCAATAATGTATTATGAAACAATATTACCAGTCCTGAAAACCTCATGAGTTTCAGGAGATTTGAAACATCCACGATTTGATAAAAAGGTCTTACCTCTAAATATATTATAGAACACGGTTATACACATAACATTACTGTACTGTACATTTAAAAAACGTTGTGATGAGATTAAGTAATATTTGTTAGAAAGAAATGGCTTCAATTTTTTTCTCAACACCGGCATATTTTTATTGTTTCCATTGTTATAGTCTTCCATGACTTTTACAAATCAACAAGTTTGTTCGGGTTCTGTTATCTTGATGGAGTTTCACATGTATTGGATATTGTCTTTTTATTTTCTATACATATTTCGACTGGAATGTGGGAACGTATGTTAATTTGCAAAATTATGAATCCTCTGTGGTGCTTCTCAGTGTTTAGTGAAAAGTAGTTTTGTTCAGTCCATGTTGGATCTTGTCGGTCGATTGTAACGGTATTGTTTAGAAAAGTCATTCAGAACATTTCTGACCTGTGATATCCGGTTGATAAGAGTTATTTGTCTGTAATAATTCTACCATTTCAATTTCGAAAATTTATTATCGTTTTTTTTTTATAATCAAAGGGAGACCACACATGTATTTTCTTATAAGGGGTTATCCTTACATGAATGCGAGTTTAGGTAAACACAATGGTAAGATTTACAAAAATAATGTGTCCGTTACTCACCGTGTTACTGAAAATATATATTCCAAAGTTCTTAATGATTAGTTTAGAGGTTATCCTGTATAACAAAATATATTACTAAACTTTATATATATATATATATATATATATATATATATATATAAAGTTTAGTAATATATTTTGTTATATATATATATATATATATATATATATATATACTCATGAGCAAAAAAACTGAGCCAAGAGTGAAAGAAGGAAGAAATCGATTTTTCAATATTTTGCCATGAATTTTTGTTAATTTTAACTGAAAATTTCTATTTTGCAGATCATTATTATTATAGCATATAATAATATGTGGAAAAATCAATCCTAAAAATGGTAAGACCGCATCTTGGCCAAGATATAAAAAAAAAACGAATTGCAGGATTAAGGCAGTCCAAAATGACTTACAAGCAGATTTTTTGATATTTTAAGAAAAAAAAAGTGAAAACATCTTTTTCTGCAGTGAAGAGAATTGGTCAAAGGTTTGAAATCTAACGCTTGGTAAAAGGGAAATCTGGATCTGGTCGCCACTTTGAAGGACGATCACAGGCTTAAATTAACTGTTTTGAAGGATCGAAAGAAAACTTATGTTGACCATAGCAAAGAATTTAAAACAGGGGCTGGAAATTCTCTTTCTAGATATACAATATCAAGACGAATGAAAGAAATGGGATGTTCTTCTAAAAGGTGTGCTAAGAAGAACATCAACGATAGAAAGAGATTTTTCTCGTGTTTTGGCAAGAAAGATACAGACTGGTTCAGGAATATTTTCTGGTTAGATGAATCAAGATTTTGACTTATTAGTGATGCTCCCGATGCTCTCAAACGGTGCAATCGAATAACTGGAGAAAGATTTTCACCAACTTGCATAAAAACGACAGTTAAACACGGGAATGGAGGGATAATGGTATGGGAACTTTTACTGCAGTAGGAGTTTGGGAACTTATTAGATGTGCAAAGTCAATCAATGCAAAGGAATACATTCGAATATTAGAAACAGAAGTGTTACTAAGTATTCAGAAGCTGGGAATATCCCAGAACATTATTTTTCATGATAATGCCCCTGCACACATTGCTAAAGCGTGTCTACCGTAATACGATGGCCTAACGACGACTATAATTTAGTCTGGTGATGTCATGAACATCGGTCTGTTGAAATTTGGTCACGTGTCTCATGACTAAACCGGAAGTTGGTTTAAAGTGTTGGAGGTTTAATTAAATTTAAACATACCGTCGAGATGTATAGTTCCAAAATGCCGAGGTAACTACGAAAATGGACCAAAAGTTACCGTGTTTTCATTTCCCCAAAAAAGGAAATAATTTACCAGTGGATTAATGCAATAAAAAGAAAGGATTTTACTCCATCTAGATATAGCAGAGTAAGTGTTAAAATGTTTGAGATATTTAAAAAAAACAAAAAATAAATTTTATTTTTATTTATTTATTTTTTTAGAACATATATTAAAATAAAAATGAAAGTATGTATATCAAAAATGAATTTTACATGTAATTTAAGTTATGTGCCGAAATAATAAATTATTATTTAGAAACTTATTTAAAAATGGGGAGTATGTTGAAAATATTATGTACTTTCACCTAACAATTTAATAAAAGCGATATCGTAAAAACGGAATTCCTTGTTTAAATAATTCTAAATAAGAAAAATCATTTATCTTTTTAGTTCAACTATTTTACTGTGCAATATTTATATCAGCGTGAAATACATTAAACTTTTTTTTTAAGTTTATGACCGTTTTTGTTATCCCAAAAGCTTATTAATAATTATTTGTGGTAAATGTCGTGGCCCTGAAGGTGTCAGAATTTTGGAGAATATACTTCCAAAATAAAATATTAAAATTGTTTAAAAAAATAATATAAATATTATTTTTTTTATTTAAAAAAAAAAGTGTTTACAAAATGCCGACAATAAAAAACTAATATTTCTATTATTTTTTAAACAATTTTAACAGTTTATTTTGGAAGTATACTCCATAAAGAAAATAAACAACCAACTTTAAACGGAGAAATTACGAGTTTTGTATATGTTATTCGCAGTTTTGTGTTAGGGTTGTCAAAAATCCCCCAAAACTCTGATACTGCTAGTGGCGCTGTAAACGAAAATAGCGTTTACAATTACGGCAAACGAGTAGTTTACAAGATATGAAGAAATGTTAGTTAAAAAAAAAATAGGGGATCACTTCTCTATAAAACTTTAACGTAAAATGAGCACCCACTTTATGGCCATTGTTCTCTTTTTTAGGGCGCTTTCTTTTTAACAAATAAAAGCGAAGAAAAATGAGTATGACCACATTTATGTTGGGGGTGGGGTGTCAACGTAAAATAAGCACCCCCTTTCAAAAGGTGTAAACAGAATTTTTGTCGGGGAGAGGGGGTCAACTGTAGGTGCTCATTTTACGTTTAGTTGTATCCGTTCCTACATCAAAGAGGCACTTCGCCTTGTTTGAGGCGAAAATGTAATTTTTTTTAAAAAATTACTCCTTGTCCATGTAAAAAAAAAAAAAAAGAATTGGCCATAAAGTGAGTTGTCGTTTTAGGTTAAATTATCCCCTCCCCTTTTTTTTAACTAACATCTCTTTATATCTTGGAAACTACTAGTTTGCCGTTATTTTAAACGTTATTTTCGTTTTCAGCACCCCCGAAAACCTTTAAAAGTGGTAATTTAAAAGGATTTTTCGAGGGTGGACTAATTCTGCACATTTACCTTATTTTTTTATTTTATCGTTTTTTGTCATGTAATTTTCTTCTTTTTTGTTTTGTATTAAGTCAAACATGGTACGATTTTCTTTTAAATTATTTCTTTAGGTATGTGAACTTCATTTTCGACCTGAAGACATACAGCGAGAGGCATCAGCATTTGGTGAGAGGACTGGAAAGACAATTAGTGTTGAATTAAAAAATCCCTATCTTAAGGATGGTGCTATTCCTCGAATATTACCAAACTGCCTCTCCTATTGATCGTCATCAACCACTTTTAGAGAGTCTCCTAACGTAAAGAAAATGCGTTTAGAAAATTCTATTCTTAAGCGTGCATTATGTGAAAGTGTTGCTGACGAGTTAGAGTTACGGAAACATAAAACTTTCCATAATATTGATGATTTAGAAAAAAAAAAAATTAACGTTTATAGATAAAAATTATTGGACTTCTATTAGGCAAGACAATACCATCATTATATGCCATATAAAGAGATGCCCATGCCCAAAAATAAAAATGTCTATGGTGATTGAACCGGACTTGGCCGTTAGAATATTCTGTAGTGATATGGAAATGAGTGCTACAGGGGAGTATAGAATTCCTAAACATGTAACAGAGGAAAATACTCTGCAGATTTTGATGGAAAACATGAAAAAAATGGACATCGAAGAATAGGAAATGAAAACTTCTAGTATAAGTTCTTTATTAAAATTAATCTTATTTTTGCTATTAGTACAAGATGAATCATTTAAATATTTTAATGCTATTAATTCATATATGAACAAATTAACATAATGACAATGAATAAGATTAATTACTCGAGTGAGATGATGATATTTTCTTCCTTATTATATAACTGCTCCCCTAGAGAGTACAGACTGTTAAGAGACACTAAAAATGTAATTTTACCATGCTATTCAACCATTTGAAGATTAACTTTATCAACTTCTATGAATCTTGTCATTGAACAACACGATAACAATTTTCTCATGTATATTAAAAGTAAGTTCAAGTTACTAATGCAGAATAACATCACGGTATCTTTACTTGTTGATGAAATACATCTCAAACCTTATCTTGATTATAAAGGTGGTAACATTGTTGGCTTAGCTAACAGCAGCAATGAACCTGCCACAAGTGCATTTGCTTTTATTCTTAGCAGTTTGCTCTCACAATATAAGGATGTTGTGCATGTTATGCCAACTAAATGTCTTCTAGCTGAGAACTTATTTGACATAATTAAATGTGTAATAATTGGCTTAGAAGATATAGGATTTAAGGTATTATCTGTTATAACAGATAATAATGCAATAAATAAAAAAGCTCTATCTTTCTTTTGTAGCCCACCAAAGCTTTCAATTGTATATCCCCATCCAGTTAGAACGTCTAGCCCTTTTTTCTTCTTATTCGACTCAGTGCATACATTAAAATGCATTAGAAACAATTGGCTTGACCAAAAAGATGGACGTAAATGCATGATGTTCCCAAAGTTTTGTAATAATGGAAATCATGAATTAGATAACATCCAAAGTGCTCCATTTTCTAGTTTACATAAACTTTATGCCCTAGAATCTCAATCACTTGTGAAATATTGCTATAAGTTGACTTCAAAAGCTCTTTCTCAGACTACTTTTGAAAGGCAAAATGTTAATTTGGTTTTGCAAATTTTCTATGAATATACTATTCAAAGTTTTCTAACCTTAGGAAAACAGGAATGCTTGCCAAATTATGCAGAAATCGCAGAATACATTCGAATATTTTATATTTGGTGGACAATACTGAATGTGAAAACACCATATAAAGGTTGTCGACTTCGTAATAAATATGCTAATCCACTTACATTAAATAGTGATAATTATAGTTTCCTAAATGTGTTCTGTGACTGGTTACAAACTTGGAATAGCATTCCTGGAAGAACTAGTAATTTAACAAAGGAAATCATACTACTTGCGCAATTTTAGAATTGACTAAATATTGTATAAATGTAGTGAACATGGTGTATATATTACCAGGAAAGTTTCAGACAGATAACCTTGAGGCAAGGTTTGGTCAGTATCGACAACTTAGTGGAGATCAGTATAATATATCGATACGTCAGGTGTATGAATGTGAAAAAAACTTAGAATGTTGTCAGTTTTAAAATTAAGCTTACCAATTAATAATCGAACTATTGAATTGAAACATATAAAAGAAACTAACTGGGATGAAATGACAAGGGAGCAAGAGTTACATGTTTATAAATTTAACATAGATGTAACAGAAGATGATGTTAATCAATGCAAGGAAGTACTTCCTGTTATATTATACTTAGCAGGTTATTGCTGTCATGAATTTTTCAAAAAACTGAAATGCAATAGCTGCAAAAATTTAATATCCGAGAGAGAGGCTGTTGAAGAAATAGCTGAATTAAACAGCTACTTTCAGGGTATTAACAGAGGTTCTCTGCGATACCCAAATGATATAACTAATAATTTTGTCTTATATAATTATATAGTTATAAACAAACTTACAAAATGCGATTCTTTTTTACATTCGATTCATCAAAGAAAATTAGCCATGTACATAACTTTAAATATTTTGGCTGATCAAAATCGATTATTTCATGTTGACTCTTGTGACGAGGGTCACACTATTCAGCAAATTGAAAAAATGCTGACATGGAGTTCATCGAATTCCCTTATAATTAATTTTTGTCACAAAGAGAATGACAATATTAGTAAAAAAAAATATCAGAAAAAAAAATTCAAACTTTTAATTAAATTCTACAACAGATTTTTGAAATGTTTTAATATTCAATGTTTGAAATATTTCTGCCTTAGTGACTTTGTTTATACTAACATTTGTTTGAATTTAATTTAACTTATTGTTTGTTATTCAGTTAAACTAATTTATTGTTTGTTTTTCAGTTAAACTAATTTATTGTTTGTGTTTCAGTTAAACTAATTTATTGTTTGTTTTTCAGTTAAATTAATTTATTGTTCGTTTTTCAGTTAAACTAATTTATTGTTCGTTTTTCAGTTAAACTAATTTATTGTTTGTTTTTCAGTTAAACTAATTTATTGTTCGTTTTTCAGTTTTTTTTTTAAATATTGTTTTTTTGATTTAAAAAATATTTATTGTTCATTTTTATTTATTTCTATTGAGCAAACTTCAGTTTCATACAAATCAAATCGTATTCCTTTTCTTTTTAAACTTTTTAAGAACTTTTCTCCCTTTCAATTCATTTTTTATTATTAATATTTTTATTATTAATATTGGATGAGTTTCAGTATAAAGTATCATGTTCTCCTTTTCACAGTGTTCCACTTTGGATGAGAGCATGTCTAAAAGGGTTGATCTTTTGAAGAAATCAAAAGGGAATGCGATTCCATCCTAAGCATTTATTAAAGTAAATGTCTTGTTCTGTGTTATTAGTCTCGTTTAAGTTTCCTTTGTTCAATTGTTCTTTGTTCAATATAGCTTTTGGTGCAATAAAATGTATAAAATTTGTTTTACGAGTGTATATACATATATATATATATATATATATATATATAATTCTAGTAGTATATCTATATATATATATATATATATATAATTCTAGGAGTATATATATATATATATATATATATATAATTCTAGGAGTATATATATATATATATATATATATATATATATATATATATAAATAAAAATCTAGGAGTATATATATATATAATTCTAGGAGTATATATATATATATATATATATAATTCTAGGAGTATATATATATATATATATATATATATATATATATATAATTCTAGGAGTATATATATATATATATATATATATATATATATAATTCTAGGAGTATATATATATATATATATATATATATATAATTCTAGGAGTATATATATATATATATATATATAATTCTAGGAGTATATATATATATATATATATATATATATATATATATATATATATATATATATATATATATATAATCCTAGGATTTTTTTTGTTATTCATATTAAACCCCTTTTTTATTTATTTAAAAATAAAATACAGCTTTTTTTTATATACGGATCGCGGAATCACATTCATCTGCAAAAGATCTAGCTAATTTTCATATTCTTTTAAACATTCATTTCAATTAATTCCCTATTAGTTTTTTTTTGGTTTTGTGATGAGATGATCATCTTTAGTTAACTATTACGTGTAATTATAATTATATGGGATAATCATCTATAGTTAACTATTATGTGTAATTATATTCATGCAGATATTCTACATGATTTATACATGTATAATATTTGCGTAAGAAGTTTATAGTAAACACAAAATTGTTTCCATGTATATTTATGTATACGTATATATATATATTTATTTAATCTATCGTGTAATTAGATTCATGCAGATATTCTACATGATTTATACTTGCGTAGCATTTTCGTGAAAATGTTAGAGTAAACAAAAAAACTCTTTTTATTATATAATTTTTTATGTATGCATATATATATATATATATATATATATATATATATATATATATATATATATATATATATATATATATATACTTGTTTAAAAGATTTTACCTATCAGACTCCTCCGTCATTTCTTGGTTTACAGACATGAAATATATAGGGTATTTGAAACAATGTGAAACTTTATATTTGGTTTTAGCCAGAGAAAATCGGTGCAAAATTGCGAAAATTAAAAAGATGGAATTTGGTAGGTAAAGCTCGAATGACGGCATTACGAAATCCATATGTAACGTAATAGCTATTGGTTCATGTTTTAATTTTTAGCCTTGCAGCAAACATGTCTTCATAGCTCAGGCATTAACGTCAAAGGAAAAAGTAAATCGAAAGCTAAACGTTTTGGTTTCGATTCTCAGTAGTGGCGCACGAGTCATTTTTTTCTTTAGTTTTTTTTTAATTATTGCTATATCTTGGGTCCAATATAATATAATAATAAATACGAAATCTGCATTAATCAAAATATCATATTTAAGCATATTTTACGACCGGGAGACTTGCTGGCATGCCAGCAAACCTCGCGATCGTAAAATATGTAAATATATATAGTAATCCACATACAGTAGTGTCTCGCTGTTTCGCTCATCAGTGCGGCTAGACAGGCAACTATGTATATATATATATATATATATATATATATATATATATATATATATATATATATATATATAATGTGTGTGTGTGTGTATATATAAAATAAAAATTACAATTAAATTTACCAAAATGATCCAAGATGGTAAAATTAAAGTATATTATCAATATTAAAGAATTAATATTTATAAAATTATCTCAGCCAGATGTAAAAGCTCGATAAAACCAAATAGGAAATAGAGCTTATAATATGAGCAAACGGTTAATAAAATATGTTAAAAAACACTTTGAAATGAGTTAAAAACATATTTAATCTGAAAAGGAAACACTAGATAAATGAATAGACCTTAATCCACGGAGTTTCGAAGAAATACTTTCCTTCTCATCAGAGGGTAAGAATTAGCAAAATGTGGGATCGGATTTTGCATTCAGAAGTATTTGATGAAACAACAAGTAAGTCAAAGATCTTACTTGAAAACAAAAAAGTGAAGCATAGGGAATATAGTGTAAAAAAAGGTGATTACACATGAATGGATAGTCTGGTGGAAAATAAAAAATCTAGTGACGGAAAAATCCAAATGAAAAACTTCAAGAAAGTTAAAAGAATTTCCATTTGTACAAGTAAAATCCAAGGAAATCCCATATTTGGAAGAAGATGGTCCATAATAATCCAAAGGCAGAAATCCATGGAATAATTCACAAAAACGTGTACAAGGAATAAAGAAAAAATTCCAAAAATATTAATAAAAGAAAAATAAGATATGCTTTTCACTCTACTTCCGTGACATAAATATAAATAAGAAAGATCAGGGAAGAGAGAGAGGAAAACAAAATGATAAAGTTAAATATAAAATATAAAATAAAGGGAAACAAAAGTCAAAATGACCCAGACAGGAAATGTTAAAGGCGCAAAAAAATATATAGGGCAAAATAATATAGGTCAACTGAAATGTGCAGGTCATCAATTAAACAATGTTAGCAAGAGTTGTTAGACGAAACTAAATGGAAAATAAATAAATTAATTAATAAATAAATAGAAAATAAAGAATAAATAAAGAATAAATAAATAAAAAATTAAATATAAAAAAACTAAATAAAAATTATTTAAAAATAATTATTTAAAAGGAGAGGATGACCGGTATCTGCAAATTCAAGAAAAAAAAAGTAAGTAAATGCATATAGAAAATATAAGTAAATATACATACAAGATATGAAAGTGTGGGTTGATTGATATATTAGATAGGAAAGTTTAAAAAATAAAGCAGAAAATGCAGATAAATAACCGGCCATGCAAAGAAGAGATAAAGAATTAATATAAAGGATTATTAAATTATAAAGTATTAAGAAGTATGTAGAAAAACGATAAAGTTAAAGAAAATTTTTTTTGATATCTATATAAAAGGTAAAAGTAATAACTATGTAATTTCAAAATTGCCATAATTAAATTTGGACTCATGTTTACAGAAAGAGATCAGTTCATTTTTAGAATTTATTATATTGTTACTTTGAGGGGAAGTAATTATAGTTATAGCTTCGATTGTGTAGAGGCGACATGACTTAGAGCCTGGAGTATAAGACTTAACTTTTTTATGATAGTCCATTTGATTGAGAAAGGGGTATTGTTAGGGTTAAGTTTTTTTAATTAAAGTGGTTAGAGAAGTTCCTTGGTTATTATTAGAATTATGGTTGTTAAAAGAAGAAATGTGGTTTGATATTCTTTTCTTAATTAATGTTGAAGTAGCGCCGATATATGTATGTACTTTGTTAAAAGCTCGAGGTCTGGTATTAATATTAATTTGCTGATTTGTATTAGTTAAATAGTTTGAATTTTGTTCATAGTGTTCAACAAGTGGTGGGACAATGTCTGTATGAGGACTATTTTGGAGGGGATAATAAGTGTTGTTAGTGTTAGGAGAAATATTATTATTCTCATTAATATTATTATTATTATTATTATTATTATTATTATCATTATTACTAGTTGTATGATTGTAGATGGAAGGGCTGCTCGAGTGGTGTATTGGATTAGTAACTATATCAGATGGAGGATGGGAAGAAGAATAACTTGAAGACGAAATATTAGTGTCTGTTATGGGAGGATTGCGTGGGAGCTCAGTAATAGTGCAAGAATATATAACATCTTTATGGATGCAATCATTATTGAGTGGGCATAGATGCTTGTTATTACAATTACAGTTAGTTTCGGGTTTAATTGGGAAAGGGATTTTTTGGGCTGATTTAATTTTTTTTGTTATTAGATGTTAAGATTCTTTGTGCTAAATTAGGCATTGTTGAATAAGAAATCCTGATTGAATTTTTATTGAAAATAGAACTATATCTGTGTGGGCATTTGAAAGAGTTTTGTACAATGTTAAAGAATTCCTTAGGTATATTAGTTTTGACATTTAGGCGAAATGGAGGATTAAACCACATATTGTTCTTTCTCCTGATGCGACTAGGTGGGTTAGAGGCATTGCGATTAGTATTTTGGTTTGGATTATAAATATAGACTGGTTCATTGTTATTGATAGCGGCAGATCTTGTTATTTGAACTGGTTTCTTACGAGTCATATTGTGTGTGATTACAGATTTAAGGCGGCCTGAAAGAGGAGCATAATGGTTGTATTTAATCTTTTCATTGTGTCCTGAGTTCCATAATGCATTATTGAAGAAAGTAGCATTTTGATTAAAAGTTTTTTTATCAGCAGAAATTCTTCTAGAGACAGATAGTACTATAGATTTTATAATTGAGTTGGGGTGGTTAGAAAATATATATATAGTAAGTTATAAAATGTATATGGCGATTAAGCTACACTGAATATTCCACGTTTCATCCACTCTAGGATTCTTCAGGCTTATGCTTATGAGGCTGAAGAATCCTAGAGTGGATGAAACGCGGAATATTCAGTGTAGCTTAATCGCCATATACATTTTATAACTTACTAACTAGCTCTACCTACGTATTGAGCACTTTTGAAGTAAATACTTAAAGTTTACGCATAAATCTATAATTTCGTATATTAATTTTATGTGAGTAAATTAAGTATATATATATATATATATATATATATATATATATATATATATATATATATATATATATTAACGGTTGCTGTAATTCTTTTTATTTTTTTAGATGTGTCCCTTTTTCTTTTGTCCTCGTAAAAACGGAAAGTATCGAGTGATCCTGTCACACATGTCTTCTTCCATGCCTTGGCACATGCACACTGGGTGGCAGATCGCATTGTTTTTATGAGAACCAGTGAATGAACATCGATGCAGAAGAATGCATTGATTACATGCTTTTGATTGATCTTTGCAGCGATTGCCATTTACACCAACTGCACTATTTGCATTTCCCCTTTGTCTTGTTGCACTTCATACATTTTCAAAATGAATCACATCTGAAACGAAAGATAGATTCGCACGGACTTTTTTTATTGACAGGAGTCAAAGCACAAAAAATGTCGGCGAAAGACCATCATTAGTATTCATAGTTTAATTGAATCCCAGATCAAAATCAAAGAAAGATGAAAATGTGGTGAATTTCAATGGTTTTAGATTTAAACCTAGAAATGTTTACTGCTGCTGCTGTTGTTATTATTATTATTAATATTATTATTATTAATATTATTATTATTAATAGTAGTAGTAGTAGTAGTAGTAGTAGCAGCAGTAAAAGTAAAATAATAATAACTATTAGCAGAACCCGTGGAAATTGGTAATTGAAAACATTATCAAATAAGTGAACAATAGAATGTCCATCAATAGAATATTCAGTATAATATTAGTTCCGATCAAACCGTGAATTAAAAACTAAATATTTTTGTAGACAAATATGGAGAACTGCTTGAAACATATTCTTACAAGAAATAGAAGTATGGTGAGGCATCACTGATTTCTAGAGATTTTAATTTAATTAAATGCGACTTGTAAATCAGTTAATAATAATTATGTCACAATCTTTTCTTGGTAATCTGATAATTTGGCATGTAAGTAATAAGATTTGGTAGAAAAATGCTACATGTCAACTTGTGTAATTTTTTTTATAGTGTTTAGAAAATGGAATGAACCAGGAGGGAGTTCGATTGGTGGGATTTGGTTTTAAAAAACATGTAGGATGTTGTCAGATGATATGGCAACACTTACAAAAGTATTTATTTCATAACATAAATACGGTAGAACTCGAGATACGGTGGTCCTAGGATACGTTTTTCTCAGGTTACGATGTGGAATATGGTGTTTTCCCCGGCCTCTGCTTACGGTATTTTCCCCGCCTTACGGTGTTATTTCTAATGTTATTTCATTATATACATGTGTATTATATACTGTGCTGTATTTTGTTACTAATTTTTAATGCCGTATCCCGGGGTTCTACTGTATTCTTAATTCATTATGAAATTGAATATCTGAATTTGTTAGATGAATTTTCAATATTAAAGTCATTTGAACTTTTAATCACATCTTTATTGTTATCTTTGCAATAGATATTGATTGTTGGAATTTAATAGATGAATTTTGATTGTTATCATTATTCAAATTATTCCGACTCTGCTCTTGTTTTGATTGTGATCTTTAAAATAGATATTGCTGGTCTGATTTGCAGAATTTGTATTTCATAGGATATTGGCGCAGTATTCAGGATTGCTATCAATCTTTCAAAGAGTGATATCCGTTCCGAATACTGCAAAGAGTCTATTTGCAAAGATCTGGTACATTGATGCATTGCTTCAACACAGCCAATAATGAGTGAGAAATGAAAATAAATTTCTCTTCCATTTTATAAATTATAGGAAAGAATATTCCAGAATTAGTTCATTTTTTTTTTTTAGAAATTACAATCTTCCCATATTTAATAATGTTTCTTAGTTTCTGGAAAAAAATCAATGAAAAATTATTTTTTTATATTTTAGTGAAACAAAATTCAATGAAGATTTGCAAATGGAAATAAAATATTTCTTAAATATGTATTTAATAAAACTGTTTTCTGGTATCCGTTCATATTCACAGAGGTTTCATTTCTGAACTCTTTTGGGAATTTTTTGTAAAAAACAAAATATTATTCATACAGGGAGAAGAAAGGTTGTTAGTGCCACAAGGTCTATGAATCATAAATTTCTTGATCAAATCATGTAAAACTGGGTCATCATTGGTATCAAGAATTTCAGCACTAACTAATCTATCAATGCCATTTTTGTACTTCGGCTTATTCTCATTTCTTAAAACTACAAGCATATGGCAGTGAGGAAGACCTCCCTTCAGAAATTCCACAACATCGACATATGTCACTGGAGCACCAAAATATTTTTGTCGTTTATTTCACTTTCAGTCGCAAGTTGTACACTCTGACAATTAAATCAGGTCTATTATCAGGAGTTTCATTTTTGAATAAATTATTTATGATTTCAGGCATTTAGGGTTATATGTGTATGTAATGAATATGTCAGGTTTGCCATATTTTGCCACAACTGACTTTGTATCATTAAAGTTTTGGTGTATATTGCAAGGGCAACCAGTGAATGGGGAAGGAAGTATCACTGGTACTCCTGGTTGGATTTCCTGAGTTATTCCGTGGTTTAAATAGTTCATTAGTCTATTGTGTAGTGGAGGACAGGATTGTCTGCTTGTTTTATAGACGATCCCGTCCCCATGTATAATTTAATGAATTGTTTTGAATGAATGAAGGATTGAAAAGCAAAAGGTCGTATAATAATGACGAAAACTTACCGGTATATATTAGTGAAAGAATGCAGATTTATTTCTATAAATTTACATGAGAAATATTAAGGATATAGATGGTAAGAAAGAAGAGTTCGTTGAGAATAAGGAGTAACATTACTTGCGATTGATGAGAGGGTTAGTCTCTGTTACATCTTGACTGCTTGAGGGTCCAGCGTGATAAAAAAAAGAGAGAAATATGAGAAACAGGAAGTCACGTGGTGGTGTCACTTTCTGGTTATTAGAGTTAAAGGGTGACAATCGAGTTAGCTTGGGAGTTTCAATTCCGAAAATTGTAATGCAGCACACGTAATTGAGGTTGATTATAAGTAGAAATTATACTA